>NC_086447.1:364169977-364470602 GCF_028390025.1 Pseudophryne corroboree
GCCCGGCCGCCACCGCGCCGTCGGGCGGACACCCCGGGGAGGGGGGACGTCACCACGCTCGATTTCGCCTGTTTTCGCCTCACCCAACAACCTGTTCGCTAGGAAACCGGTGCAAGCCGTCCTGGGGGGTGGTTTTTTTCGCTGGGACGGCAGCAACTGCCCCCAGCCCCACCTCATCCCGATCTACGCCTGACAGGTTTCATCTTGTCCCGGGGGGGTGAAAGGGTGTAAAGAGGTTCCATCTCGCGGGGCTCCGTCGCCCTTCCGGGATGCCGCCGCCTGGCGCACGGGCGACCGCAGCTTCCGCCGGCTCCCTCCGAAAAGCGCCTCCCGCTCTCCCTGCGTCTCCTGGACGGTCTCGCTCCGAGTCTGCGCTTCTCTCTCGCCCTGCCGCCAGACTCGGCTCCTCTCCCGCGCTCTATCTCTCTCTCGCTCTGACCTCCGCCCCGTCCGGCCCTCCCGTCCGCGGCGGGGGAGGCCCGGCGGGCGAACCCTTCCGTGCGGCCGCCTAGCGGGGGCGGCGCGCAGGGCCCTCTCCTGGGGCTTGCGAGGAGCGGCCGTCGGGGCTGGCCGCGTCCTCGGATCTCGATGCGACGCTCGTTCGGTTCCTGGGAAATCGTGTGCTCCGCCGGGGTCCGGGGGCGAGCGCCCTTCGCTGGGCGAGGGGGACGCTTCCCCGGCACCCCTGGCGGCGTCGGACGCCTGCGGGTGCCGGCGGACGGAGCAGACCGCGCCGCACGGGGTACGGGTGCGGGGCCCGCCCGGCTCCGGAGACCGGAGCGCTCGGGCGGACGCCTGGGGACCGGACGCCCTCTCCGGGCGGAGGGGTTCCGGGCGCGCCGTGGGCAGAGGGAGGGTCGGGTTCGCCTGGAGCCGGCCGAGACCCCTGGGTTCCGGCCGAGCGATCGTCCCTCCCCGCCGGGGCGCGGGGTGCCACATCGATCGGGTTGCGGAAATGGGAGACGTGGGGCCCTTCTCTCGCGTCAACCGCAGCCCTCCGTTTTCTCTTTTCCGGCTTGACTCTGTTCGCCGCCTGTGATGCTCTCTGGCCGGTTCCCTCGGGCGTAGCGGGACGGGCGGCGCGCGCGACGCTCTCGCGGAGCGTCCTCCGACGCTTCCCCGGGCTCCTGGAGCCGCCTCCCGGCCCGAGGGGTGCCCGTCCGCACTCATCGGCTGAACTTCCGCGAATTGCAGTACCCGATTCGGCCCGCCGGGGGGCGCTGCCGCCGGGGGAAGAGGGGGACGGGCCGGGCCTGGCGCCGGGCTCCGCCGGACGCCCGGCGCTGCCCCGTCTCGGCCTCGGAAGGGGGAGTCGGGGGAACGGGAGGCCGGGAGTCCCGGAGAGAGAGAGAAAGAGAGAGAGAGAGAGAGAGAGAGAGACCTCCGCGGTTCCGCCTTCGACCACCGGGGGGCGCCGCGCACCCGTCCGCACGGGCCCGTCCCGGTGGCTCCCGGCAGGGCTCTCCCAAACCCTCTCCCAGGGCCCCGGTCCGGGAGCCCGACTGCGTCCGCTCTCCGCTTCCAGAGAGGAGGCTGTTGGACGGGGAGAGCTGGTACCGGGCTCCTGGAGCCCTGCCTGGGCAGCCTATGGAAGGGAGGGAGCCCAGGCCCTGCTGCTCTCCGAGCTCCGGCCCTGCTGCTCTCCGAGCTCCGTGCCTACTCTGCCACGGGTCCTTTCGCAGGAGCTCCAGGGAAACGGGCTTTTCGGCCCCTGACAGAGTCCCGGCTCTCTCGCTCGCCTCGTTGGTACCTACTGATCCGGCGGAGGTGTTCTCCGGCGGGTAGCGACACGGACGGCCGAGGGCGCGCTTCACCCAGGCTTCAACCATCTCCTCCCCGAGCCCCTGGAAGTGCAGCTGGGCCGCGGGCGCCCCGGTCCGCACTCATCTGCGAAACTTCCACAAATTGCAGTACCCGATTTGGCCCGCTGGGGGGCGCTGCCTCCGGGGGAGAAGGAGACGTGCCCGGCCCGTACGTCGGGCTCCAACGGATGCCCGCCGTGGACCCTTTATAGGCCCCATCCTGGTCCTGCCATGCTGTTATCGGAGCTCCACGGCTATCTTGTCACTAAACCTTTCGTTTGAGCTCCAGGGCTTTTTGCTTTTTGTAACCCGGTTCCTGGAGCCCTGCCTGGGCAAAATCGGATGCAAGAAGGCCCTGCCCATGCTGATCTCTGAGCTCCGCGCATCTTCTGTCACGGGTCCTTTCGCAAAAGCTCCAGGGAAACAGGCTTTTCGGCCCCGGACAGAGTCCCGGCTCTCTCGCTCGCCTCGTTGGTACCTACTGATCCGGCGGAGGTGTTCTCCGGCGGGTAGCGACACGGACGGCCGAGGGCGCGCTTCACCCAGGCTTCAACCATCTCCTCCCCGAGCCCCTGGAAGTGCAGCTGGGCCGCGGGCGCCCCGGTCCGCACTCATCTGCGAAACTTCCACAAATTGCAGTACCCGATTTGGCCCGCTGGGGGGCGCTGCCTCCGGGGGAGAAGGAGACGTGCCCGGCCCGTACGTCGGGCTCCAACGGATGCCCGCCGTGGACCCTTTATAGGCCCCATCCTGGTCCTGCCATGCTGTTATCGGAGCTCCACGGCTATCTTGTCACTAAACCTTTCGTTTGAGCTCCAGGGCTTTTTGCTTTTTGTAACCCGGTTCCTGGAGCCCTGCCTGGGCAAAATCGGATGCAAGAAGGCCCTGCCCATGCTGATCTCTGAGCTCCGCGCATCTTCTGTCACGGGTCCTTTCGCAAAAGCTCCAGGGAAACAGGCTTTTCGGCCCCGGACAGAGTCCCGGCTCTCTCGCTCGCCTCGTTGGTACCTACTGATCCGGCGGAGGTGTTCTCCGGCGGGTAGCGACACGGACGGCCGAGGGCGCGCTTCACCCAGGCTTCAACCATCTCCTCCCCGAGCCCCTGGAAGTGCCGCTGGGCCGCGGGCGCCCCGGTCCGCACTCATCCGCGACACTTCCGCGCTGGAGTCCGACGCTCGCCGGCCGCGTCCCCCGGCCCGCGGGGGCCCGGGGGGAGGCCCGACGCGTGCGGGGGGAGGCGGCGGGCGGCGGGGGCGCCCCCGCGCCACCCGACGGCGCCCCCCGGTGGCCAGAGGCGGCTCGGAGCGAGACGATCGGGGGGGAACGGCGGCGCGTGACCCGCCCCGGCCCCCTTGGCCCAGCGGACGGGCAGGCGGCTCCCGGGCGACCCCCCCCGATCCCCGCCGCGGCGCCCCCCGGTGGCCGCCTGACGCCACTGCGGGGGGTGCAGATTCCGTGTGTCCTCTCGGATAAAAACAAAAGAAACGATTCCCGTCGGGCGAAAGTAAGTGGGACGCAGGGCCCCGGGCCCCGACGGTCCGCGCGCGCGGCGCCCCCCGCTGGCCGGTCGAAGGGATGACAAAAATAAAATGAAAAAAATTTCAAAAAAGCACTCGCCCCAAACAGACGAAAGGTACCCGGTCCGCCCGGATGAACCCTCCCCCGTGTCCCCGCCGCGGCGCCCCCCGCTGGCCAGCCGAGGTAATACACGATTGAGAGGGGGGGAGTGAAAAAAAAGGGCAAAAAATGAAAAACACCCCACCCATTTGAATGCAAAGTCCCGGAGCGGCCAGGGGTGGACGCCGGTCCGCGCGCACGGCGCCCCCCGCAGGCCAGTTGAAGGGAAGAATGGAACGAGACTAAAAGATAAAAAAAAAATTCCAAAAAAGCACTCGCCCCAAACAGATGAAATGTACCCGGTCCGCCCGTGTCCCCGCCGCGGCGCCCCCCGCTGGCCAGCCGAGGTAATACACGATTGAGAGGGGGGAAGTGAAAAAAAAGGGCAAAAAAAGAAAAACACCCCACCCATTTGAATGCAAAGTCCCGGAGCGGCCAGGGGTGGACGCCGGTCCGCGCGCACGGCGCCCCCCGCAGGCCAGTTGAAGGGAAGAACGGAACGAGACTAAAAGATAAAAAAAATTCAAAAAAGCACTCGCCCCAAACAGATGAAATGTACCCGGTCCGCCCGTGTCCCCGCCGCGGCGCCCCCCGCTGGCCAGCCGAGGTAATACACGATTGAGATTAAAAAAAAACAGGCAAAAGACAAAAACACACCACCGATTTAAATGCAGTGTTCACGAGCGCCAGTCCGCGCGCGCGGCGCCCCCTGCTGGCCGCGTAAAAAAAATAATAATAATAATAATAATCCACCGTTGTGAATTTGCGATGTGTCCGGTACGGCGGCGGCGGGGAGGCGTCTCCCCTCGTCGGCGCACCCTGGTGGGGGGAAATAAATGAAAGGGAAAAAAAAAAAAGAACAGCCCGGGCTCTCGCCGGCTTCCGCAGCCCGGGCTCCCTCCGGCTTCCGCGGCCCGGGCTCCGTACATACAGACAGCAAATGAAATAACGGACGGATGGATGGAAGAGAAGAACAGCCAGGGATCTCGCCGGCTTCCGCAGCCCGGGCTCTCGCCGGCTTCCGCAACCCGGGCTCCAGCCGGCTTCCGCAGCCCGGGCTCCCTCCGGCTTCCGCGGCCCGGGCTCTCTCCGGCTTCCGCGGCCCGGGCTCCCTCCGGCTTCCGCGGCCCGGGCTCCCTCCGGCATCCGCGGCACAGGCTCCGTACATACAGACAGCAAATGAAATAACGGACGGATGGATGGAAGAGAAGAACAGCCAGGGATCTCGCCGGCTTCCGCAACCCGGGCTCCAGCCGGCCTCCGCAGCCCGGGCTCCCTCCGGCTTCCGCGGCCCGGGCTCTCTCCGGCTTCCGCGGCCCGGGCTCTCGCCGGGTGAAGATCAGGCGAGAGTAGGGGTGTCCTCCGCTGGACGGGAAGCCCAGGCCGTGGAGCCGCCGCACGGACCGGGGGTTGACCCGGCCGGGGACGGGCAGGAGGCGAGGCCCGGACTCGCTCCCGTCCAGACGGCCCGAGGCCCCTCCTCCCCTCCCGGTGGACCCGCCCCCGACTATTAAGCCCGGCCAGGGAGTCCACGTCGGCCCCCGGGCGGACCAGGGAAGGATCCCCCTTCCGCGCTCCGCCGCGCTCGGAGGCGCTGACGCGCCGGGCGGACGGGGCGCCTCCGGCCAAGTCCCCGGCCGGGACTTGGCTGGCTGGCGAGCGAGCGAGGGAGGGCGAGGGTTAGGGCCTCGCCTGTCCCCCGCCCCGGGCCAAGTCCCCCGACCGGAGCGGAGCGAGCAGGCCGCCCTAACCCCCCCCCCCCCCCCCCGGTGGCACCGCAGCACCGGAGATTATTCGGGGAATGCTCCACAGCGCTGCTGGGGAAGTGTTTGCTTTAAACACACTCTGCATTGCATACACACCGAAACCCATTCCAGTCTGGTAAACGTGATTCTCTGGGACTTGCGAGAATTGTATGCTGGGTAGTTGAGACATGACTCCCCCATCACCTCCCAGGGTCAGACTCATGGGGACCTCATTTTAGGTCCCCACCATGTCGGAGGTCCCGCCAGTGTTGGTGTGCTGTCTGGCCCTTGTCCCCGTTAGGATATATAAACAAGTGCACACACACACACACACACACACACACACACACACACACACACACACACACACACACACACACACACACACACACTGTATAGGAACCAGATGCACACTGACTGACACACACACTGTATAGGGACCAGATGCACACTGACACACACACATACACTGTATAGGGACCAGATGCACACTGACACACACACATACATACATACACTGTATAGGGACCTGATGCACACTGACACACACATGTTGTACAGGGGGAGCATACCTTCTCAATCATCACAGGCCAGCTCACCCTCCTTCAGACGCTACTGCACTGTGCCTTGTGTCCCTCCCCCTGTTCCCAGCATGGGGGAGGGCTGCTGTGTGTGTTCAGAGCTTCCGGAGTCTGACAGGCGGTGTCCGTGAAAGCTCCCATCAGAGGAGCCTGTAATATCCACAGCGCGGATTCTGCAGCAGGAGTGACAGTGACTCACTGTCACTGACTGCAGTCCGCGCTCTACGCCAGCCGCCGAGGGGTGAGTGTGTCGGCTGGAGAGGGCTCTCTGTGTGGCTGCCGGTCCATTCTCTCCGCTGGTGGGGTCTCTGATGCGGGCCTCCTTCCATCTTCCGGAAGCAGCCGCACCGTGCATGACGATGCCTAGTCCTCCTGTGCGCTGCACGTGCGGCTGCTTCCGGAAGTTCAGGCAAACACTAGTGGCGCGCTGTAGCTGTGATCGCGGTAGCGGTCGCGATCTCGGTTTGTATTGAGACAGAGACAAAGCTGTCTCTGAGAACAAGAATTTGTCCTAACAGGGGGGGGTTCTGGGTACTCAGAAACCCCCCCTGCGTGCGCCACTGAGCCGGCAAAATATCCCTCTGTGCATCCCTCATATATAAGACGACGTCTTTAATATGTTCTCATGTTAGCAAACTAGTATGTTTGACAGGGTCACCGACCACGCTGCAGCAGCACGCTCTGCAGGTTTCAGTCTAGTACCTGAGTGTGTAAATACAGACTTCAGGATAGCCTCCTGCTTTTTATCAACAGGTACCTTCAAAGTGGCCGTTCCTAAAATGGCAGTGCCACCTATTTTGACAACCGTCTGAGCGCCTTATCCACCCTAGGGGATATCTCCCAGCGTAACTTATCCTCTGGCGGGAAAAGGTACGCCATCAGTAACTTTTTAGAAATTACCAGTTTCTTAACAGGGGGAACCCACGCTTTTCACACACTTCATTCATTCATCTGATGGGGGAACAAAACACTGCCTGCTTTTTCTCCCCAAACATAAAAACCCCCTTTTTAGAGGTTAATGTCAGAAATGTGTAACACATTATTTTTATTGCCGGGATCAAGTCACGGATGTTCCTAGTGGATTGTGTATATGTCTCAACCTTGTCGACACTGGAGTCAGACTCCGTGTCGACATCTGTGTCTGCCATCTGAATGAGCGGGCGTTTTTGAGCCCCTGATGGCCTTTGAGACGCCTGGGCAGGCACGGGCTGAGAAGCCGGCTGTCCCACAGCTGTTACGTCATCCACCCTTTTATGTAAGGAGTTGACACTGTCGGTTAATACCTGTTACCTAACCATCCACTCTGGTGTCGGCCCCACAGGGGGCGACATCACATTTATCGGCATCTGCTCCGTCACTATATAAGCCTCCTCCTCAAACATATCGACACAGCTGTACCGACACACCGCACACACACAGGGAATGCTCTGACTGAGGACAGGACCCACAAAGCCCTTTGGGGAGACAGAGAAAGAGTATGCCAGCACACACCAGAGCGCTATATAATGAGGGGATTAACACTATAACTGAGTGAATTTTCCCCCATAGCTGCTTGTATATACAATATTGCGCCTAAATTTAGTGCCCCCCCTCTCTTTTTTACCCTTTGAGCCTGAAAACTACAGGGGAGAGCCTGGGGAGCTTTCTTCCAGTTGCACTGTGAAGAGAAAATGGCGCCAGTGTGTCTGAGGGAGATAGCTCCGCCCCTTTTCCGCGGCCTATTCTCCCGCTTTTTTCTGGATTCTGGCAGGGGTATTTACCACATATATAGCCTCTGGGGCTATATATTGTGGTATTTTTGCCAGCCAAGGTGTTTTTATTGCTGCTCAGGGCGCCCCCCCCAAGCGCCCTGCACCCGGAGTGTGAAGTGTGTATGAGGAGCAATGGCGCACAGCTGCAGTGCTGTGCGCTACCTTGGTGAAAACTGATGTCTTCTGCCGCCTCGCTGCAGTGAGCCTGTTGCCAGCAGGTCTCACTGAAAATAAAAACCCTAAATCTATACTTTCTTTCTAAGGGCTCAGGAGAGCCCCTAGTGTGCATCCAACCTCGGCCGGGCACAAGATCTAACTGAGGCTTGGAGGAGGGTCATAGTGGGAGGAGCCAGTGCACACCAGGTAGTCATAAATCTTTCTAGAGTGCCCAGCCTCCTTCGGAGCCCGCTATTCCCCATGGTCCTTACGGAGTTCCCAGCATCCACTAGGACGTCAGAGAAATATATGTGCGGCACGCCGCCAAAGGAAAAGAACAACCAAGGAAATGCTGTCCACTCGCCGACACAATACTGTTGTGTACCGGCGGTGACAGCATAAGCAGAACCCTCTGCAAAACACCAGTAACAAAATATAACCAAAGAATACTGCGGCCTAGGCCGACGGACGCGGCAAAGCCGCTACTCACGGAACCGGTACAAACACTGGCAAATGGACAGGAACCCCCAATGTAGCCGACACAGACTCTCAGAACTGGAGGACAGGCAGAATCCCAAACGACAGACCGGTGGACACCAAGAAGCCAGATATTCGACCAGGCACAGACAAAGCCACAGGACTCCTGGACAGGAACGCTTCACGGCAGGACCCAGGATCAGACACTGGAATCGACACAGGAACCGACACTCAAAGCAGCTAGACAGACACTGCTAGACAGGAGCTCAGGAACTGGCAGGGACTAGCTCAGAACTCAAGAACTCTGGAACCTTGGAAATCTGGAAATATCACCAGCCTCTGTGAATTGCACTGAGCCAGCATATAACAGAGAGTCTTAATTAATTATGTCGTGCAGCTGCCCTGCTGCACAACTGAGAGGTGCAATCAAGAGACAGGTGAGGCTGAACACATGGGAACAAGCTGCAATTACACAGACTCACCACTGGCAGCAAACAAGAATATTCTTAAACCAGAGCAACGGGAAAACCTGGCCTGCAAGACAACTATAAACATAAAATAGGAGTGAACCACTACCTGTGGTTCATAACAGTACCCTTTCCTTAAGGGTGAACTCCGAACACCCCATGACACCCACGGGGAACATGAACAGAAGTATAACATAAAATACATAACCAAAAATGCAAAACAGGAATGAGCCACAGCCGTGGCTCATAGCAGTAATAGGGGGAGACGGTAGAGAGAAAGGAAGAAACATAAAATTTGATGGCAGGTAATAACCTCTTGGCCCATAAACACATGTACATGCACACACTTACACACTAGGGTTAAATTTTTGTCCGGAGTCAATTAACTTATCAGAATATTTTTGTATTGTGGGAGAAAACCAGAGTACCCAGAGGAAACCCATGGGGAGAACATACACACTCCACACAGTTAGGGCCATGGTGGGAATCAAACCCTTGAAATAGTGATAGATGGGAGAGAGAGAGAGAGAGAGAGAGAGAGAGAGAGAGAGAGGAGGAGTAACAGGAGGTGGGAGAGAGTGAGGAGGAATAGGGGAGACATAAGACAGAGAGAGAGGAGGAATAGGAGTAGATGGGAGAGAGAGAGAGAGAGAGAGAGGAGTAGTAGTTGGAGACTGGAGAGAGTGAATAGGAGGACATGGTAGAGAGAGACAGGAGGAAAGGAATGGTATAGCGAGAACTGTAATTTATCCACACTACACCCAGTCAGAGCAGGCGCTTTAGTGTATTTCTGTATTAGTGTAATCCACTGGCGTGCGCAGCACATTTTATTAGGGGGTGCACCGTTGGAGGGGTGTGTCTAGCACCGCCTTTTGGGCGTGTCTAGCACCATCTATTGATGGTCAACGCATATAAAATATCCACCTTTGTACCAATTCTAATAAAGCAGATACATTGTCAGTGGCTGGCGTTGGCATAGCATAGAAGGAGAGAGGTGGGCATATGGCGGGTGTGACGGGTGGGCGTGCGAGCAGCATGACGTAATCACATCACATCACACTGTTTTTGTACATGGAGGTGGAGCCAGGAGTTTGAAAGCCGGTGGCAGTGGCACCCTTGATTAACCCAGGTGTCCGGTCGGTAATGCAGTCCTGACGGTGCAGCGCAGAGGGGACAGTAATCAGCCTGCTCAGCGATCGCTGTATCAGGCATGTGAGATCGGGGTGCCAGACATTAGGGGGTGCCTGTGTGCACCAGGCACCCCCCCTGCGCACACCTATGGTGTAATCAGCGTATAATGAAATAGTTCTTAAGTTATGAAAGGTACTTATCCTACAGAGATGAATCCCTGGCTAGCAGACACTTTCTGGGATCCAAAACTGTCTTCACTGCAGTTGCAGCTCTGGTACTGCTGGGGGCCCACTCCAGGGAGTTGTTGAGCATTGAAGGCTATCACTGCAGCATGCAAATTACAGATTCCTGACCTCTGAGTCTCAGCATTTGCTTTGTACCTATGAGCACCCCACCAGTGTACATCTGTCTACCTGTGTGTGCTTATCACATCAATGATATAAGGAAAATAAATGGGTATCCAGCTTGCAGAGCTTGGTCTGGGGGCACATCAGCCGGGCAGCACTATGGGGATGCGTAGCTGCTCAGTCAGCTCCATATCCAGCCTGGACCACTCTGCATCCAGCCTTCCCTATGGTCTTTTCCGGGCTGGGCCTAATCCCAACAGAGGAGGGAGCTCCAGTGCTGAGGAGAGGTGTGGCAGGGTCGGCAACAGAAATCTTGGGGCCCGGTCAGTGATATCTCTGGGGCACCCTCATATTACAGTAAATCTATATATGTAAAGCGCAACGGAATTTGCTGTGCTATATAAGAAACTGTTAATAAATAAATATATTTATTAATGGTACATGTATATAAATATGTATATCTCTCCTTCCTCCCCCACACACACCACAGTCTCAGTCTCCCTCTCTCCTTCCTCCCACACACCCCACAGTCTCTCTCCAATGACTCCATGCTGCTTTCCCAGCTCCCCCACCCCATCCCAAAGCCCTGTATCCTCTCACCAATCCACTCTTTCCCCCGGGGAGAGACTCACCTGTGCTGCACTCCCCAGTATCCAAAGCTGAACACTGCACAGCATGTACCATGTGGCCCTCACACTTTCCTAGAAGAGGCCGGCGCAGGGCACGGGAATCCTGGCAAGTGGAGCTGCTACCATGTCCCGTAACTGCCTGCAACAGGTGGACATGGAAGAGCCGGCGCACACTTGCGCAGCACAGTCACTATGTATGTAGGCTGCTGTCACTCTGAGGCTGCGCCCACATCGCCTACAGCTCACTGCCCTATTTGGACAAGACGGCAAACATCCCTGCCAGGCACCAAGTGGCATACCCTTGGGGCCCTTTGATCCTTGGGGCCTAGTACAGGTGTTCCCTTTGACCCTCAGTGTCGCCGGCCTTGGCTGTGGGGCCTGTACTTGTGTCTGCAGGCTTCCCTCTCCGACACCCTGCAGCTCACACCGAGGTGGATTGGAGCACAGAGCGGTGAGTGCATGGGGATACCCGTACTCCTTTGCCTCTGTGTGTGTGACAGCTTGTACCCACCCTACCCCTGTGTGTGTGACACCTTTTACCCCCCTTACCCCTGTGCGTATGACACTTTGTAACCCCTGAACCCTGTGTCTATGACACCCTGGGACCCCTTACCCCTATGTGTATATGACACTATATACCCCCCATTTATGACCCACTGTACACACTCTACCCCCCAAGTGTGACACACTGTACAACCCATCAGTGCCAGATAAAGGTCCACATGGGTCTGGAGCTGAAATTTATGAAGGGCCTATTCAGGGCCGGTTCAAGGGCGCATAGCGCCCCGGGCAGGAAAGGGGGCATGGCCTAATGCAGGGGGCGTGGTCAGTTACGCCCCCTGTACATTCTAGCGCCGCTTGATTGCTGAGCGATGCGCGATGACGTCATCGCGCACCGCACAGCAAAAGGTCCTCTCCACGAAGGGAAACTAGACGCTATGCGTCTAGTTCCCTTCGTGGAGAGGACCTTTGCTGTGCGGTGCGCGATGACGTCATCGCGCACCGCTCAGCAAAGTTACTCTCCACGAAGGGAAACTAGACGCATAGCGTCTAGTTCCCTTCACAGGGGACGGCAGCGGGCAGCGGGCATTTGAGGCGGACGGGGGACACAGCGGGCAGCAGTGGCGGATCTTGCCACGGTGCGGCGCCCTCCGGATGGCGCCAGCGCCCTCCGGAAGGCGGCGCCCCGGGCAAAAGTCCTGCTTGCCCGTGGCAAGATCCGCTACTGGGCCTATTGCGTAATGCTACAGGCGGTGTGACCAGTGCCGTGGGTGGTGGTGACTAGTCATAAGTGATGTAAAACAGCAGAGGGTAGATGGGGCAATAAATGGGGCAGATATGAGGCAATACACCCGGAATATATGAGGCAAGCCATGATAAAGACAGGTATGGGACTGATGATGAGAGGGCAGCCATCAGGCTAGAGAGCAGACCTGAGTCAAAATCTGAAAAAGTGACAAGAAACCTATGGGGGAGACAGGTAGAATCATGTTTACCTGTTTCTGGAAAGACATGGGAGCCTATGCAGGGTATTTACGGAAGTACTCTGCAGGTACGATCCATAGCCTTTCTTTTAACAACTTTATACACATTTATGTTATATATTTAAGCTCACTTTTATGTGTGTATCAACTTAAATATGAATTTTCACCTGTTTTCATGAAAAGTTTTTTTTTCATTTCTTTCATATTCTCAGAATATTAAATAACGTTTTATAAATTTACATACATAATTGTTTAGTAGTTATCTACCTCAGCATACATATCCCAGGCAGTACATACATAGGCGTGCGCAGAACATTTTATTAGGGGGTGCACTGTTGGAGGGGTGTGTCTAGCACCGCCTTTTGGGCGTGTCTAGCACCATCTATTGACGGTCAACGCAATATAAAATATCCACCCTTGTACCAATCCTAATTAAGCAGATACATTGTCAGATGTTGTGGTGTGCACCAAATAAACACCCCTGATGGCACTCACTGCAATCACACTGCTCCTCCTCAGCCTGGTCTGGCTCCCCGTCTCTTTCCCCTGCAAGCTGCAGCAGCTTACTTACAAGTCAGTCACTCACTGGCACTGACAGTAGCAGACTAGTACTGCTGCTGCTGGAAAAACGAGTGACGTGTCAATGCTGCTGCCAACCGCCTGCCAGTATTGAATTTGTCTTCCTAAGAGGAACGCTGGCTGCATGCTGATCCTCATAAGTGGCTGGCGTTGGCATAGCATAGAAGGAGAGAGGTGGGCATGTGACATGTGGGTGTGCGAGCAGCATGACGTCACATCACGCTGTTTTTGTACATGGAGGTGGAGCCGGGAGTTTGAAAGCCGGTGGCAGTAGTACCCTTGATGAACCCAGGCATCCAGTCAGTAATGCAGTCCTGACAGGGTGCAGCGCAGAGGGGACAGTAATCAGCCTGCTCGGCGATCGCTGCATCAGGCATGTGAGATCGGGGTGCCAGACATTAGGGGGTGCCTGTGCGCACCAGGCACCCCCCCTGCGCACACCTATGAGTACATATATGTTTCACACTGGGTAGCACCAGTCTCTCCCATCCCCAGTAGATAGAAGTCTGCATCAGCTTGCTTAAATACAGACTGCAACATTATAAAGACTGAGGGGGAAATTTACTAAGCTCCCGATTTTGACCGAGATGCCGTTTTTTCATCAAAGTGTCATCTCGGGAATTTACTAAACACTAATCACGGCAGAGATGAGGGCATTCGTAATTTTTTGCAAGTCCAAGTAAAAAATTACGAATGAATACACCATCGGTCAAAACGCGGCTGTTTAAGTATGAATCTCGGTCATTTACTAAGAAGTGCAAAGCAAAAAAAAACAAACACTGCCGTGAAAAATTACAACTCGTAAAAAAGTGCTAAAAAAAACCAGACCTTTTTTTTTAATTCGTGATTGGATAGGCATGCACGGATCCATGAGATCCGTGCATGTATATCAGTGGGAAGGGGTGGGAAAGTGCTTATTTTTTTTAAAAAAAATTGCGTGGGGTCCCCCCTCCTAAGCATAACCAGCCTCGGGCTCTTTGAGCCGATCCTGGTTGCCGAAATATGGGAAAAAAAATGACAGGGGTTCCCCCATATTTAAGCAACCAGCATCGGGCTCTGCGCCTGGTCCTGGTCCCAAAAATACGGGGGACAAAAAGAGTAGGGGTCCCCCGTATTTTTAAAACCAGCACCGGGCTCCACTAGCTGGACAGATAATGCCACAGCCGGGGGTCACTTTTATATAGTGCCCTGCGGCCGTGGCATCAAAAATCCAACTAGTCACTCCTGGCCGGGGTACCCTGGGGGAGTGGGGACCCCTTCAATCAAGGGGTCCCCCCCCAGCCACCCAAGGGCCAGGGGTGAAGCCCGAGGCTGTCCCCCCCATCCAATGGGCTGCGGATGGGGAGGCTGATAGCCTTTGTTGTAAAAGAAAAGATATTGTTTTTAGTAGCAGTACTACAAGGCCCAGCAAGCCTCCCCCGCATGCTGGTACTTGGAGAACCACAAGTACCAGCATGCGACGGAAAAACGGGCCCGCTGGTACCTGTAGTACTACTACTAAAAAAATACCCAAAAAAAGACAAGACACACACACCGTGAAGTATAATTTTATTACATACATACATACACACATACATACATACTTACCTTAAGTTCCCACGCAGGTCGGTCCTCTTCTCCAGTAGAATCCAAGGGGTACCTGTTGAAGAAATTATACTCACGAGATCCAGGGGTCCAGGCTCCTCGGGAAATCCAGGGGTAATCCACGTACTTGAAAAAAATAACAAAACGGTGTCCCGACCACGAACTGAAAGGGGACCCATGTTTGCACATGGGTCACCTTTCCACGAATGCCAGAAACCCACTTTGACTTCTGTCTAAGTGGGTTTCTTCAGCCAATCAGGGAGCGCCACGTTGTAGCACTCTCCTGATCAGCTGTGTGCTCCTGTCCTCACTGACAGGCAGCACACGGCAGTGTTACAATGTAGCGCCTATGCGCTACATTGTAACCAATGATGGGAACTTTCTGCCCTGCGGTTGACCTAAAGTGACGTCACCGCTGAGCAAGAAAGTTCCCAGCATTGGTTACAATGGAGCGCATAGGCGCTACATTGTAACACTGCCGTGTGCTGCCTGTCAGTTAGGACAGGAGCACACAGCCGATCAGGACAGTGCTACAACGTGGCACTCTCTGATTGGCTGAAGAAACCCACTTAGACATCAGTCAGAGTGGGTTTCTGGCAGTCGGGAAAAGGGGATCCATGTGCAAACATGGGTCCCCTTTTAGTGCGTGGCTCGAGTGTCCGTTTTGTTATTTTTTTCAAGTACGTGGATTACACCTGGATTCCCCGAGGACCCTGGACCCCTGGATCTCGTGAGTATAATTTCTTCAACAGGTACCCCTTGGATTCTACTGGAGAAGAGGACCGACCTGCGTGGGAACATAAGGTAAGTATGTATGTATGTGTGTATGTATGTAATAAAATTATACTTTCACGGTGTGTGTGTCTTGTGTTTTTTTGGGTATTTTTTTAGTAGTAGTACTACAGGTACCAGCGGGCCCGTTTTTCCGCCGCATGCTGGTACTTGTGGTTCTCCAAGTACCAGCATGCGGGGAGGCTTGCTGGGACTTGTAGTACTGCTACTAAAAACAATATCTTTTCTTTTACAACAAAGGCTATCAGCCCCCCCATCCGCAGCCCATTGGATGGGGGGGGACAGCCTCGGGCTTCACCCCTGGCCCTTGGGTGGCTGGGGGGGGGGACCCCTTGATTGAAGGGGTCCCCACTCCCCCAGGGTACCCCGGCCAGGGGTGACTAGTTGGATTTTTGATGCCACGGCCGCAGGGCACTATATAAAAGTGACCCCCGGCTGTGGCATTATCTGTCCAGCTAGTGGAGCCCGGTGCTGGTTTTAAAAATACGGGGGACCCCTACTCTTTTTGTCCCCCGTATTTTTGGAACCAGGACCAGGCGCAGAGCCCGATGCTGGTTGCTTAAATATGGGGGAACCCCTGTCAATTTTTTCCCCATATTTCGGCAACCAGGATCGGCTCAAAGAGCCCGAGGCTGGTTATGCTTAGGAGGGGGGACCCCACGCAATTTTTTTTTTTAATTTTACAGTGTTTAATTAAAAAAAAAAAAAAATAGAACCCCAGCACGGATCACACAGATCCGGCCGAGATTAATTGTAAAAAAGTCGGCAGTGTTTTGCTAATCACTGCCGTAAAAAACACAAAAAAAACACGAATGACATCGACATCGGAAGAAAAGAAAAACCCGAATACGACAGCTTAGTAAATCCATCGTAACAAATTCAAAAAGTTGCAGTTTTACACTTTCGATGTCATTCGTGATTGAACTTTGACCTGAAACGGGAAAATACGAATCTTAGTAAATTTACCCCTGAAATGTTAGTAAATCAAGGACAAAACACATTTTTAGCTCTGTTATAGTAAAGTGTCAGTGGCTACTGCATTTGGTCTGTGGTATCTTCACTTTTAAATGGAATATATAAAAAGTGGCCTAGTAAAGTCCACATAAAAAACAAACACTTCGAGTTCTATCATATACAGTACATGTAGCTGCTTTCTATACACTTTTTTGCTTCTGAATAAATATAAGGAGAATATGTTCCTGTCTCCAGAGGACAGATAATAATATGAAAACATATACTGTATTTCCTTTCCTTAAAAAAGCACTGTAAAGAAATTAACAAATAAGTACAGAAAATGAATTTTTACATCCTAAATAAAAACATATTGAATATGGTATAAGAAATGTCACTGAGTTTGCATACAAGATATTTTCAAGAACATTTTTAGATTTCTCAATCTTTTAGACTGTCCCCGTGTGTCATTGCTCTGTTACATCCACTTTAAAAAAGTTTAGAAATAATTTTACAGATCACTTTACCGTAGCAGGCGAAATGCCTATGAAACTCCCTGAGATGTTTATGCACAGCGGTAACCATAGCCAGAATCCTTGCAGCAGAGTCTGCTCACAGGAACTATGTAACTTATCACTGTTGTAACTGAGGCCAGTGTTATTGTGAAATTCACATAATATGATCAGAGGCGGATTGGCCATGGGGTTTACAGGGAAGATTCCCGGTGGGCCGACGCACCCGTGGGGCCTGTTTTGTTTGAGGACATGTGGTCCTTTTTATTGACATAATGAATAAGATGTAAAATAATTTGCATATATGAAAAAATTACTTTGCCACTTAGCCTGTGATTGCAGATGATCTAGTGTATGCTCTGTCTGCCTGCTTGGCTGACATATAAGGTTTAGTGAATAGTGATTGGGATACGGTTGGTGTAATAAGTAAGAAAATATACAAAATATACAAATACAAAGGCGCACGGAGGTGATGCCTTTGTATTTGAGGAGTAACTCCCGGCCAGCGCAGCTTCTGCGGCTGGCCGGGCGTTGCTCGTCGCTCCCGCTGGCCGCAGCGGCTGCGTGACACGTCACGCAGCGGCCGCGGCCCGCCCCCCCATTGGTCCGGCCACGCCTGTGTTGGGCGGACCGCTCCCCCTAAACGGCGGCTTAACGCCGCCGTTCAGCCCCCTCCCGCCTAGAGACCGCCTCTGTCTCAGAGGCGATCGCTAGGTAACGAAAGCTGCCATGCGCCGGCGCACTGCGGCACTGGCGCATGCGCAGTTCTGACCCAATCGCTACGCTCCAACAAACTGCAGCGAGCGATCAGTTCGGAATGACCCCCCCTGTGGGGCCACTAGTACAAATTTTTCCAGGGCTGCTTTTTGTTCCCAATCCGCCCCTGAATATGATTCATCCCAGTATAGATCTATTTTTGAATATAACTCCCATTCTCACAAAAGCAGTATGTCTTCTTAGAATCTAAATTGTTGCCATCTGTCTTTACAGATGACTCGGTTCTATAAGGGAAAATAATTATACATTTGGCATAGCATCAATATAGATTAAGCAGTGACACATTTTCTTTTAAAGAGTTAAACAAATAGTTTTCATATATCTAAAGAGGGCTTTCTCTATATGTTTTATATTTTACTTATTTAGTAGGGTATTTCTATAGCGCTGATATTTTCCCCAGCGCTTTACAGAGGATATATAATTGTTCTCATCAGTCACTGTCCCTGTAGAGTTTACAATCTAAATCCCAGCCACAAGGACACACATATAAACTAGTTGTTTTTTTTTTTTGCCCAAAACCAAGTTACATGGCAGTATGATTTGGGAGTGTGAGAGGAAACCGGTGCACCTAGAGGAAACCCAAACAAACATGGAGAGAACATACAAACTCCACCCAGATAGGGCCATTGTGCTACATTACTGCCTGTTGCCTATGATTAAAAGGCACTTTTATAAATATTGTTTAAAACTGCATAGAACTGTACAGTGGAAAACGTGTAATATTTGATTATATAGCGCTAAAAAGACCCACGAACAACAGATGCTTAACCTCCATGTTATTTCCAAGAACTGTTGTTATCGGTCATCCTATTTAAAACAAGCCAAACAATTATCAATGTACTCTCCTTATGAACTCAGGTAAATTAATAAAACAAGGCCTATTACCATTAGGAGCATATTTATTGAAATCCGCAATTTAGCTGCAATAAACATAATTTGTTATCACTACATTTCGCGACAAATACTAGTAATATAAGGAAACAAGACCTCTCATTGTGTAAATGTATTCAACACGTACATATATGTATAATAAAAAGTAAGGCTTTGGTACAGATTATTTTTCCACAGAGTTCCCAGGGTTGGGTCCGAAATTCCGGCAGTCAAAATCCTAACAGATCCCGATAAGTATTTTAACCCTAACTCACCTCTACACAGCCTAACCCACCCTCCAGCAGCCTAACCCTAACCCACCCCTCCTGCAGCCTAACCCTAACCATCCCCTCCTGCAGCCTAACCCTAACCATCCCCTCCTGCAGCCTAACCCTAACCATCCCCTCCTGCAGCCTAACCCTAACCATCCCCTCCTGCAGCCTAACCCTAACCATCCCCTCCTGCAGCCTAACCCTAACCATCCCCTCCTGCAGCCTAACCCTAACCATCTCCTCCTGTAGCCTAACCCTAACCATCTCCTCCAGCAGTCTAACCCACCCCTCTCGCAGTTTAACCCTAATCGGCCCCTCCTGCAGCCTAACCCTAACCATCCCCTCCCGCATCCTAACCCTAACCCACCCCTTCACGCAGCCTAACCTTAACCGTCCCCTTCCGCAGCCTAACCCTAACCCACCCCTCTCGCAGCCTAGCCCCTCCCTAAAGTGTAACCATTCCACCACCCCTGCAGCCTAATCTAAACCCTCCCCCTACTAGTGCCTAACCCCAGTACTTCTTGTTGGGATCTGTCGAGATCCAGACCACATGGTACACCAAGGCATCTATCTCAGCAAAGAAGAAATCAGTGTCATGTGCCTGAAGCCTGTACCCCAGTTACTCATGAACATTGTTGTGCACAGTACCCACTGAGTTGTTCAGGTATCCAGCAAATGTGTCTGTCCTCCTGAATCAGACCTTCAATGCGGCACAAATTGTCATCCGGATCGCTGCTCATTTTCAACGTCTGTCCTACCATTATCAAATGCCATGCACAAAACCCAAACCTGTTTCCATGACATGACATTATCACCGTTAGGGTGGCCAGTCTCGGAATCGGGATCGTCAGGATCCCAGCATTTTGGCCTAAAATTGGGAGGGGGAGTTAGTGCATGAGCAGGTTTTTTTTAATGCCGGCAGTGTTGAGCACCTGCAGCACACGGCTCAGGCGCTGTCCCTGCACCCGGCTGTGCGCGTTGTGATGTAATGTCAGAGGTCATGCTGCACAGTCCCACGCCAGCCAGCACCACGCTTAAGAAGAGGACTGCTGCAGCAGTGCTGAGCGGCCGCATGGCGTACGTCACCCAGCAGTAGTGTCTCACAGGGGGAGCCCAGGCAGCTACTGTCAGAGAGGAGAGGAGCACAAGGACGGTTCATCAGTCTGACTCCTGGCCAGGACTTGAAGGCAGGGGGCATAAGCAATGATGGATGAGGGAGCAGGGAGTCCTGCTGCTGCCTGCCACAGGGTCAACACTGCCCAGCCCCACACCCAGTGTGATGGTGACAGTGCCTGATCTCTGTGTCTGCCAAAGGCAAGTAAGCAAGCCCTTAACCAGCCTGAGCCAGCCAGAGCCAAGAAGCTGCAGCCTGTCAGTGCCAATTTACTGAACCTGTCTGACTCCTGAACTGTGCTGCTGTGTGTCGACAGTGTTGAGTGTTGACTGATTGCTGCTGCCTGTGGCTGGGTGAGGCAGTGAATTTTTTTTTATTTTTTTAGTTGGTGTATTTTCATTGACCAACTCAATCCTGGGTTTTCCCGAAATTAGCATATTTTTCAATCCCGAATCCCATGATTGAAAAAATGACACAGGATTTGCTGCTGATGTGCCCCTTTGACTGAGAAATCTGATCACACTACGCACCTCAATGTTTCACCATGTTTCCGCCAGCCTCATCATCTTACAACTGATTTTGGAACAGTATGCCTGCTATTCGTCGATTTCTGCACTACTGCGCATGCAGACTTTAACTGCGATTGCATGCGGTCGCAGTTTAAGAGCCGGAGGGGGGCGGCAACGGGGTGGTGTTGTAGCTTTTCAAAGGCGACAATACGACTTAAGGGATTGTCCAGACCGTTTGCGGGGTGGGCCGCGGCAGCTGCTTGACATCACATGCAGCCGCTGCGACTCAAAACATGGAGGCCTGGCGACTGCCTTCAGAGCTAGGCTGCAAAGGCAGAGGGCTACCCTTAATATGCAAGCGTTTCGCTGTGTAGCACGCGGGGGGGACCCGGCATACAGGGCAGCCTTGCCCTGTGATGGACAGGCCCTGTTCTGTGATGCGATCACTTAACCTTATGGGGTCAGAGCTGGAAGAGCTACTGCACACATGATGCTTATGCAAGTGGACATTAATGGAGAGGAATCACAAGTGCAGAGTTTATGCCATAGGCTGCAATCATAATACCATGAAAAGATGGTGTTAGCTATCAGGTGTCACCAGGCTCTGACTGGCGCACAGGGGTAAAGGGGAAACCACCGGTGGGCCCCACTGCCTGGGGCCCCACCTCTTGCTCTAAGGATCAGGTTCCAGACTGTACACTTGAATTATACATTATTCATATGTTACTTATACTGGACTATGGTGTATTTTCTACAGTGCATTTCTGTTATTAATCTGTTATTAGTCTGGTACATTATCATGCATGTAGCAGCTGAATTTACTGTATATATTTATGAAGGGGCCCAGACGTTGCACTCTCTAATGGTTAGTCAGACCAATGAGATAGCAGGCCACACCTCCTCTGCGGACTGGCCACACCCCTAAACATGGACCCTTACCACTGCATTTCCCCGGTGGGCCCTATGTGCCCCAGTCCGACACTGGGTGTCACGCTCTGAAAAACTAATCTTGTTGGAGATGAATGCATCACAATACCCATAGACGTCTATGGGGAATGCAGTCGATTTTGGAAATAATTAACGCCTTTGATACATTATGTATATACTTAATATATGCAGAAAACTGCAGATTTACAGGATATTCAGTAAAACTGCTTTAATAAGTATGGTCACATTTTGTATGACGTAAGTTCAATAAATTATCCACGAAGTGTACTATTTATTGGACAGAAAGACAGTGGTTTTAAGACTTGGAAGAATGTGAACAATTTATGGAATTAAGAATTTTACAATAATGCTGTGGTATTTGACATTTATATGAAAAACTATTTTAAGTTGCAATTTTCATTATTTGAACCTATTTCTATATTTTAGTAAAAAGGATATTTTTGAAGAAATATAAATGTTCTGTATTCATTGGCAAGCAGAATATTCTACAGATTTGAACCATGTATTGTGACATTAAATTTTGTTAAACTCCTTTTAAACACCATCATTTAGTTTCCTGCGAGGAGATATTATACCAAATGTCGCCTTACATAGAAAGCTGGGTTTGCAAGTATAATAACGCAGTACTTCATATATAAATAATAATAATAAAAATACATTGGGGGGTATCCTATTATCCCAGATCCGTTAGGATATCGCGATTAATGCCCGATAGTCATTATAGCGGTATCCTATTACAGACCATTTTTATCGGTGGGAAACGGACCCGCGATCACGCTTTAACACTTGTGATCCTGGGATAAATTCCTGATTTCATGTGTTATCTCAGATCCAGCAGCTGCTTATCACAGATTATGCTTCAGGTACCTCAGGCATCGGGGGGAGGAGCCTGCCGCATCGTGGCTAATAAGATAGCCCCCAGCGATACAATTACCCACAGTCATCGACCGTGGATGTTTTTTTCCCGTGAATCTGTCTGAGACAATCGCAGATGCTGATATAACCCACTCTGGCAATCTGGACATTCACTGAATATACAGGAATCATCATCTGCCTACTATTGAAGCTCATTATTTTTATGCCATTGTAAGAGCGATATTGCATTTTTATATATAAAGCAGTGGTTCCCAGACTTCACTGCACCCTAGAGTTTCAGCATTTTTTCACAGCACCCCTAGGCCAAAATGTTCTTATTGAGAAATTCAGTCAAAAATATTAAATTACAATATTAATTATTCTTATCTGTCATCCTTAGGGTCAGGTATGTGGTGGTGGACAGGGTTGTGCTCCTGTTTGTCCACATATTTTGGCAGCCACCAGCCTTGAGTTTTCCTATCATACCATAAAAAATTTGATTTGGTCCTGTACCACCAACCCGTGGCACCCCTGCAAGTGCTCCACGGCACCCAGTCCCCATTGGACTCAGTTTGGGGCCGCTGATAGAAAGCAATAGCATTTTTTTACATTATTGAACCTGTGTTTTCATCTAGGCTTCAAGAGACTTTACATTCTATTCAGTCCTGCTTTAGTCCGCAGACACTCAGAGACACAGCAACAACCTCGACATTTTACCATATTAAAAGTCGATGGCCTGTGGAAACTTTGCTTTATTGTTAATTAGATACTAGGCATCTAGTTCTCCTGTACCTATGACCTTTTAAGTATACTGATGTTTAACCTATATATGTATTATTTATATACAGTTTCTTCTATGGTGCAGCAAATTCCATTGTGCTGTACAATTGGAAACAACTGTCATAAAACAGAACTGAGTAATAACAGACAGTCATAGAGGTAGGAAGACCCTGCTCACAAGCTTACATTCTATAGGGAAATAGACATTGATACACAAGGATACGTGTTATCTATCGCACAATGGTCCACCAGGAAGATTGCAAAGGTTCTTGGTGGGCAGTATGCAGACCCGACGCTACCCGCCCAGCAAAGCGATGCAGAGCAGGTTGGCGCCAGCCTAGAGAGGCGCTCTCCCTGCTCTGCTTCCCCGCTGCTGCGCCTGGACTCCCTACTGCTGACGGCTGCTGTGCCTGTCACTACATGACAGGCAGCGGCACCGGCAGCTTAAAGCCTCCTCTCCCCCTCCTGTGACAGTGGCAGTGACTGATCGGACAAAAGGGGGCAGAGCTACATGGACAGAGGGGGAGGAGCTACACAGGACCAGCAGACTGCAGTGTCACAGAGGAGGACAGGGTCGGTTTGGCCATAGGGATCACCAGGAAGATTCCTGGTAGGCTGATATGTCTGTTCCATCTCTGCAGTAAAGCAACTCTGCAATCCAGTGATGCTGCCATGGCTACATGGTATGTTATACCTCTTGTGCTGCCCATGTCGGGTCACTTCAACAAAATTGTTTAGTTCCCAATCCGCCCCTAGTCTCAGACACAACTGCAGCAAAAGAAGCAAGGAAGGCCGCAATTTGCCTACAATAAGGTCGTATGAGGGATCCCGCCCCCTCAACAGACCTAACCTCCTCATCAGACCGCACCCCCATTAGGGCTGCATCCATAAATTTCCCAGGCTAATTTTCCATCCCAATTCGACCCTGGAGGAGGAAATGCTGCTCCAGATCCTGCAAGCCAGGGAGAGTTAAGTGAGAAAGTCTGTGTGTGTGTGTGTGTGTGTATGTATGTATGTATGTATGTATGTATGTATGTATGTATGTGTGTGTATTTATGTATGTGTGTGGGGGAGGGGAGGAATGTGAATAAACTGCATTTCTGTGGGCATTATGTGTAAGCTGTGCTACTACTGGGGAGTTACGTGTAAGCTGTGCTACTACTGGGGCATTATGTGTAAGCTGTGCTACTACTGGGGCATTATGTGTAAGCTGCGCTACTACTGGGTTTATTATGTGTAAGCGGTGCTACTATTAGTGTCGTTATGTGTAAGCGGCGCAACTACTGGGGTCATTATGTGTAAGCGGTGCTACTACTGGCACGTTATGTGTAAACTGTACTACAACTGAGGTGTTATGTGTAAGCAGCACCACTACTGGGGGCATTTTAAATGGGGCTACTATTGTGTGGCCATGCCCCTTCCTTGTGAGACCACATCCCTTTCTCGACATGCGCTGTCCCTTTGTAAAGTATGGGAGGGCGCAAATATAAAGTTTGCAGGGGAGGGGAGGGGGCACCGAACATCCTATCACAGGCCCTGGCTGTATGATGTTGGCCTGAAAATATGCGAGTATATGTGTAAACTGTAAAGTGGGGATGTAATTGGATAGGAGAGTTTATGAAGGCTATGATTTACTATCACATATTGCTATGCAAGCAGGCCCGGCGCTGTCCACTCAACAAAGGGATGCAGTGCAGGTAGGCGCCAGGATGCAGAGGCGCTCTTTCTGCTCTGCATCCCTGTGCTGAGTTCCCCTGCTGCTGCTGCCGGCTGCCGCTGCTCTTCTCACTCTACTACAGATACAGGCAGCGGCGCCGGCAGCCTGAAGAGTCTGTACCCCCTCTCTAGGTCAAAGCAGCAGCAAAGCAGTCACAGTGTGCCTGTGGTCGGATGACAAAAGGGGCGGAGCTAATATGGACAGAGGGGGCGGAGTTACACTGATTCGAGGGGTGGAGCTACACAGACCAGGCTGCTGTGTGGGAGAGGAAGCTGCTCCTGATCCGGCCAGCCAGATTTAGGTAAGTGGACGGAAAGAGAGAGTGTGTGAGAGAAAGTGTGTGTGTGTGTGTGTGTGTGTGTGTGTGTGTATATGTTTGTGGGGGGATTATATGTATAGGTGGCACTACTATTGGGGGGATTATGTATAAGTGTTACTAGGGGCACTATACTGTATGCCTAAGTGGCGCTACTTCTGGGGGCACTGTGTATAAGCAGCACAATTGCTGGAGTCACTATGCTGTCTGCCGTAATGTGTAAAATGGGGGAAGCTGTCTGCCGTAATGTGTAAAAAGGGGACGCTGTCTGCCGTAATGTGTAAAATGGGGGAAGCTGTCTGTCGTAATGTGTAAACAGGGGATGCTGTCTGCCGTAATGTGTAAAAAGGGGACGCTGTCTGTCATAATGTGTAAAATGGGGGAAGCTGTCTGCCGTAATGTGTAAAAAGGGGGACGCTGTCTGCCGTAATGTGTAAAAAGGGGGAAGCTGTCTGCCATAATGTGTAAAAAGGGGACGCTGTCTGCCGTAATGTGTAAACAGGGGATGCTGTCTGCCATAATGTGTAAAATGGGGGAAGCTGTCTGCCGTAATGTGTAAAAAGGGGGACGCTGTCTGCCGTAATGTGTAAAAAGGGGGAAGCTGTCTGCCATAATGTGTAAAAAGGGGGACGCTGTCTGCCGTAATGTGTAAAAAGGGGGAAGCTGTCTGCCATAATGTGTAAAAAGGGGACGCTGTCTGCCATAATGTGTAAAATGGGGGAAGCTGTCTGCCGTAATGTGTAAAAAGGGGGACGCTGTCTGCCATAATGTGTAAAAAGGGGACGCTGTCTGCTGTAATGTGTAAAAAGGGGAAGCTGTCTGCCATAATGTGTAAAAAGGACGCTGTCTGCCGTAATGTGTAAAATGGGGGAAGCTGTCTGCCATAATGTGTAAAAATGGGGACGCTGTCTGCCGTAATGTGTAAAAAGGGGAAGCTGTCTGCCGTAATGTGTAAACAGGGGACGCTGTCTGCCGTAATGTGTAATAAGGGGGAAGCTGTCTGCCGTAATGTGTAAAAAGGGGGACACTGTCTGCCGTAATGTGTAAAAAGGGGGAAGCTGTCTGACATAATGTGTAATAAGGGGGACGCTGTCTGCCGTAATGTGTAAACAGGGGACGCTGTCTGCTGTAATGTGTAAACAGTGGATGCTGTCTGCCGTAATATGTAAACAGGGGACGCTGTTTGCCGTAATGTGTAATAAGGGGGAAGCTGTCTGCCATAATGTGTAAAAAGGGGGACGCTGTCTGCCGTAATGTGTAAAAAGGGGAAAGCTGTCTGCCGTAATGTGTAATAAGGGGGAAGCTGTCTGCCGTAATGTGTAAACAGGGGACTCTGTCTGACATAATGTGTAAAATGGGGGAAGCTGTCTGCCGTAATGTGTAAAAAGGGGGACGCTGTCTGCCGTAATGTGTAAAAAGGGGAAGCTGTCTGCCATAATGTGTAAAAGGGGACGCTGTCTGCCGTAATGTGTAAAAAGGGGGAAGCTGTCTGCCATAATGTGTAAAAAGGGGGACACTGTCTGCCATAATGTGTAAAAAGGGGGAAGCTGTCTGACGTAATGTGTAATAAGGGGGACGCTGTCTGCCGTAATGTGTAAACAGGGGACGCTGTCTGCTGTAATGTGTAAACAGTGGATGCTGTCTGCCGTAATGTGTAAACAGGGGACGCTGGCTGCCATAAGGTGTAATAAGGGGGAAGCTGTCTGCCATAATGTGTAAAAAGGGGGACGCTGTCTGCCGTAATGTGTAATAAGGGGGAAGCTGTCTGCCATAATGTGTAAACAGGGGACGCTGTCTGCCATAATGTGTAAAATGGGGGAAGCTGTCTGCCGTAATGTGTAAAAAGGGGGACGCTGTCTGCCGTAATGTGTAAAAAGGGGGAAGCTGTCTGCCATAATGTGTAAAAAGGGGACGCTGTCTGCCGTAATGTGTAAACAGGGGATGCTGTCTGCCATAATGTGTAAAATGGGGGAAGCTGTCTGCCGTAATGTGTAAAAAGGGGGACGCTGTCTGCCGTAATGTGTAAAAAGGGGGAAGCTGTCTGCCATAATGTGTAAAAAGGGGGACGCTGTCTGCCGTAATGTGTAAAAAGGGGGAAGCTGTCTGCCATAATGTGTAAAAAGGGGACGCTGTCTGCCATAATGTGTAAAATGGGGGAAGCTGTCTGCCGTAATGTGTAAAAAGGGGGACGCTGTCTGCCATAATGTGTAAAAAGGGGACGCTGTCTGCTGTAATGTGTAAAAAGGGGAAGCTGTCTGCCATAATGTGTAAAAAGGACGCTGTCTGCCGTAATGTGTAAAATGGGGGAAGCTGTCTGCCATAATGTGTAAAAATGGGGACGCTGTCTGCCGTAATGTGTAAAAAGGGGAAGCTGTCTGCCGTAATGTGTAAACAGGGGACGCTGTCTGCCGTAATGTGTAATAAGGGGGAAGCTGTCTGCCGTAATGTGTAAAAAGGGGGACACTGTCTGCCGTAATGTGTAAAAAGGGGGAAGCTGTCTGACGTAATGTGTAATAAGGGGGACGCTATCTGCCGTAATGTGTAAACAGGGGACGCTGTCTGCTGTAATGTGTAAACAGTGGATGCTGTCTGCCGTAATATGTAAACAGGGGACGCTGTTTGCCGTAATGTGTAATAAGGGGGAAGCTGTCTGCCATAATGTGTAAAAAGGGGGACGCTGTCTGCCGTAATGTGTAAAAAGGGGAAAGCTGTCTGCCGTAATGTGTAATAAGGGGGAAGCTGTCTGCCGTAATGTGTAAACAGGGGACTCTGTCTGACATAATGTGTAAAATGGGGGAAGCTGTCTGCCGTAATGTGTAAAAAGGGGGACGCTGTCTGCCGTAATGTGTAAAAAGGGGAAGCTGTCTGCCATAATGTGTAAAAGGGGACGCTGTCTGCCGTAATGTGTAAAAAGGGGGAAGCTGTCTGCCATAATGTGTAAAAAGGGGGACACTGTCTGCCATAATGTGTAAAAAGGGGGAAGCTGTCTGACGTAATGTGTAATAAGGGGGACGCTGTCTGCCGTAATGTGTAAACAGGGGACGCTGTCTGCTGTAATGTGTAAACAGTGGATGCTGTCTGCCGTAATGTGTAAACAGGGGACGCTGGCTGCCATAAGGTGTAATAAGGGGGAAGCTGTCTGCCATAATGTGTAAAAAGGGGGACGCTGTCTGCCGTAATGTGTAATAAGGGGGAAGCTGTCTGCCATAATGTGTAAACAGGGGACGCTGTCTGCCATAATGTGTAAAATGGGGGAAGCTGTCTGCCGTAATGTGTAAAAAGGGGGACGATGTCTGCCGTAATGTGTAAAAAGGGGAAGCTGTCTGCCATAATGTGTAAAAAGGGGACGCTATCTGCCATAATGTGTAAAAAGGGGGAAGCTGTCTGCCATAATGTGTAAACAGGGGACGCTGTCTGCCATAATGTGTAAAAGGGGACGCTGTCTGCCGTAATGTGTAAAAAGGGGGAAGCTGTCTGCCGTAATGTGTAAAAAGAGGGACACTGTCTGCCATAATGTGTAAAAAGGGGGAAGCTGTCTGACGTAATGTGTAATAAGGGGGACGCTGTCTGCCGTAATGTGTAAACAGGGGACGCTGTCTGCTCTACTGTGTAAACAGTGGATGCTGTCTGCCGTAATGTGTAAACAGGGGACGCTGTCTGCCGTAATGTGTAATAAGGGGGAAGCTGTCTGCCATAATGTGTAAAAAGGGGGACGCTGTCTGCCGTAATGTGTAAAAAGGGGGAAGCTGTCTGCCGTAATGTGTAATAAGGGGGAAGCTGTCTGCCGTAATGTGTAAACAGGGGACGCTGTCTGCCATAATGTGTAAAATGGGGGAAGCTGTCTGCCGTAATGTGTAAAAGGGGTACGATGTCTGCCGTAATGTGTAAAAAGGGAAGCTGTCTGCCATAATGTGTAAAAAGGGGACGCTGTCTGCCATAATGTGTAAAAAGGGGGAAGCTGTCTGCCATAATGTGTAAAAAGGGGACGCTGTCTGCCGTAATGTGTAAAATGGGGGAAGCTGTCTGCCGTAATGTGTAAAAAGGGGGACGCTGTCTGCCGTAATGTGTAATAAGGGGGAAGCTGTCTGCCGTAATGTGTAAAAAGGGGACGCTGTCTGCCGTAATGTGTAAACAGTGGACGCTGTCTGCCGTAAGAAGCCATGCCCCTATATTTTTTGCGCGCGCCCACAGCGCGCACTGCCCCTGTTTTACATAGAGGGGGGGCTCTGATGCCGCTTCTTGCACACAGCGCTAAGATGTCTAATTACGGCACTGTTGCTAGGTATCCATTTTCCTGGCCCTGAGTAGGTCTCCCTCACCAGATCCTCTCCAGGGATGAGGGGGTGGGCTTGGACGGGATGAGGGGGACCCAAAGCATTTTGTTGCACCTGGGCCCACCGCTCGCTAGTTCCGCCACTGGCACAACTACTGGGGGCACTGTGTATAAGCAGCGTTACTACTGGGGGCACTGTGTATAAGCAGCGTTACTACTGGGGGCACTGTGTATAAGCAGCGTTACTACTGGGGGCACTGTATATAAGCAGCGTTACTACTGGGGGCACTATGCGTGTCAGTGGCACTCCTACTGGGGCACTATGCATATAAGCAGCGCTACTCCTCGGGGCACTATGCGTGTTATTTGCGCTATTACTGGGGGCACTATGCGTGTCAGTTGTGCTACTACTGGGGGCACTAGGCGTATAAGTGGCGCTACTGCTTACGGTGTAATCTGAATAAGATTATGCTACTGTGTGGAGTAATTTGAAATGGGGATACTATTGTGTTGCCACGCTACATCCTTGTGAGACCACACACCCTTCTTCTTTGTGTGCCATCCCTCTGTAAAGTATGGGAGGGCGCAAATTTATAGTTTGCAGGGGGGCGCCGAACACCCTAGCACCGGCCCTGTATGCAAGGCACCCTATAGAAATAACATCTTTGTAATTACTAACTTGATCAACAATTGTAGATCTGTTTTAACAGAAACTTGGAAAACTTTAGCGTAAAGGACCTTCATATTGAAGCAAGTGCAAGATTTACACCAGCTAGTGTGCATGCTGCTTCACAGTGGAAAGTTCTCTGGCAGCTTTCTCTAAACTACTTGACAGCTACTCTGCCATTCCGTCTCCACTTCTTCTGGCTTACTTGCTAGCGACACTTCTCTCACTGTAATTCTCTATCCTTCACACCGTGTCTGCGTCTCTCGCTCCATTGCACTTAATGTTCCTTTTGGTTCTCTGCAGAAAACATATTTCTCTCTCTCTCTGGGGAATAAAAATGATGAATAATTATTCTTATATTGAACCCAGAAAGCTATTCACATGCTGCGATGTACGTTTGATTCATTTAGATTTATTAGGTTCCCTGGGTGTGAGGAAAAAAGAGTACAATAGAAGAAAAAGAGAAAAGGAGTTATGTTGTGATTCTGCGCTTCTTAAATACAGGTTGAGTATCCCATATCCAAATATTCCGAAATACGGACTTTTTTGAGTGAGAGTGAGATAGTGTAACCATTGTTTTTTGATGGCTCAATGTACACAAACTTTGTTTAATACACAAAGTTATTAAAAATATTGTATTAAATGACCTTCAGGCTGTGTGTATAAGGTGTATATGAAACATAAATGAATTGTGTGAATGTACACACACTTTGTTTAATGCACAAAGTTATAAAAAATATTGTCTAAAATGACCTTCAGGCTGTGTGTATAAGGTGTATATGAAACATAAATGCTTTCTGTGCTTATATTTAGGTCCCATCACCATGATATCTCATTATGGTATGCAATTATTCCAAAATACGGAAAAATCCGATATCCAAAATTCCTCTGGTCCCAAGCATTTTGGATAAGGGATACTCAACCTGTATTTAATATTTTAAATTTCACTAAATGTCTGTTAAAAATATCCTTTCATTTTTTTCTACAGGATATGCAAGATTAAAATTAAGCAAAATACTTTAAAGGATAAAGGAGATGTGTGAGAAAGTAAGATAACGTATGAAAAGTAGTGAAATACATTTTTTTCACTTAAGTATACAGTTAATTGTAATATTCATTTGCTCCCTTTTCCCTTTATTTATATATTTTACCCAGAGATATTTATAAAGGGAAAATAGAGCAACTTAATACTACAATTAATGGAGTATATTTAAGTAAAAAAAAAATATATTTTGGCTAGCAAGTGCTGATGTCATCATCATCATCATCATCATCATTATCATCACCACAAGCACAAGCCTTTCAACATTCACAAGAGATATGCCTCCTGACAGGTGTCTATGTCTTTTTTACCATTTATTTATATAGCACCAACATACTCTGCAAAGGGGGACAAACAGAGTATTGATATACAGACCAAGCAGAAAGAGGGTGCTGCTCTCAAGCTTCTGTAAGTGTGCGTAACTATGAGACGCAAGTCGATCTGCATGTGAACATATTGGGAGGAATTCAAATGTTTGAAAAGTCGGTTGGGTGTCTGTTTTTTTCCTGTCTATTAGATAGGAAAAAACAGACACCCAACTGACTTTTCAAACAATTGAATATCCCCCAATGTATGCGTATGGATTTCGGGTGATTTTGCTGTGCATGCGCATTACAAATATTAATATTACGGGGGAAAAAACCCAGACATACTCTAACTCTACAAGAATCCTAGAATGTGGCATAATTGAGGCCCCTGGGGCAGCCTGTGTAGTAGATAACACGGACTTGTAGTTCTAAATTTTGGTGAAACTACTTGCAGCGTCCCTGATTATAAAAAAGCAACAACAAAATAAAACACATATGTTAAACATGTAAGTGAGTCCATCATAACAAAGAGGAAAGCAGCTGCATATGGTCACTGGCTTTTTTTAAACATATTTGAGCTGTAACAGTCAGAAACATTACAGCCCCTAAGCCTTATTTGTTTTTGACAGTGACTCGGGCAGTACTAAGTTCTGCATCTGTTTTCCCTCTCAAGAGGTTTCTTGACAGAATAAAGGTAATAGAACTTAATAGTTTTTAATCATAAAATGAATATCTATATATTATTTATGCATCCATAGTTAGCGTGTTGCATTGATTGGTATTGTTCTTAGAGATGAGCGCCTGAAATTTTTCGGGTTTTGTGTTTTGGTTTTGGGTTCGGTTCCGCGGCCGTGTTTTGGGTTCGAACGCGTTTTGGCAAAACCTCACCGAATTTTTTTTGTCGGATTCGGGTGTGTTTTGGATTCGGGTGTTTTTTTCAAAAAACACTAAAAAACAGCTTAAATCATAGAATTTGGGGGTCATTTTGATCCCAAAGTATTATTAACCTCAAAAACCATAATTTACACTCATTTTCAGTCTATTCTGAATACCTCACACCTCACAATATTATTTTTAGTCCTAAAATTTGCACCGAGGTCGCTGTGTGAGTAAGATAAGCGACCCTAGTGGCCGACACAAACACCGGGCCCATCTAGGAGTGGCACTGCAGTGTCACGCAGGATGTCCCTTCCAAAAAACCCTCCCCAAACAGCACATGACGCAAAGAAAAAAAGAGGCGCAATGAGGTAGCTGTGTGAGTAAGATTAGCGACCCTAGTGGCCGACACAAACACCGGGCCCATCTAGGAGTGGCACTGCAGTGTCACGCAGGATGGCCCTTCCAAAAAACCCTCCCCAAACAGCACATGACGCAAAGAAAAAAAGAGGCGCAATGAGGTAGCTGACTGTGTGAGTAAGATTAGCGACCCTAGTGGCCGACACAAACACCGGGCACATCTAGGAGTGGCACTGCAGTGTCACGCAGGATGTCCCTTCCAAAAAACCCTCCCCAAACAGCACATGACGCAAAGAAAAAAAGAGGCGCAATGAGGTAGCTGTGTGAGTAAGATTAGCGACCCTAGTGGCCGACACAAACACCGGGCCCATCTAGGAGTGGCACTGCAGTGTCACGCAGGGTGTCCCTTCCAAAAAACCCACCCCAATCAGCACATGATGCAAAGAAAAAGAAAAGAAAAAAGAGGTGCAAGATGGAATTATCCTTGGGCCCTCCCACCCACCCTTATGTTGTATAAACAAAACAGGACATGCACACTTTAACCAACCCATCATTTCAGTGACAGGGTCTGCCACACGACTGTGACTGATATGACGGGTTGGTTTGGACCCCCCCCAAAAAAGAAGCAATTAATCTCTCCTTGCACAAACTGGCTCTACAGAGGCAAGATGTCCACCTCATCTTCACCCTCCGATATATCACCGTGTACATCCCCCTCCTCACAGATTATCAATTCGTCCCCACTGGAATCCACCATCTCAGCTCCCTGTGTACTTTGTGGAGGCAATTGCTGCTGGTCAATGTCTCCGCGGAGGAATTGATTATAATTCATTTTAATGAACATCATCTTCTCCACATTTTCTGGATGTAACCTCGTACGCCGATTGCTGACAAGGTGAGCGGCGGCACTAAACACTCTTTCGGAGTACACACTTGTGGGAGGGCAACTTAGGTAGAATAAAGCCAGTTTGTGCAAGGGCCTCCAAATTGCCTCTTTTTCCTGCCAGTATAAGTACGGACTGTGTGACGTGCCTACTTGGATGCGGTCACTCATATAATCCTCCACCATTCTATCAATGTTGAGAGAATCATATGCAGTGACAGTAGACGACATGTCCGTAATCGTTGTCAGGTCCTTCAGTCCGGACCAGATGTCAGCATCAGCAGTCGCTCCAGACTGCCCTGCATCACCGCCAGCGGGTGGGCTCGGAATTCTGAGCCTTTTCCTCGCACCCCCAGTTGCGGGAGAATGTGAAGGAGGAGATGTTGACAGGTCGCGTTCCGCTTGACTTGACAATTTTGTCACCAGCAGGTCTTTCAACCCCAGCAGACCTGTGTCTGCCGGAAAGAGAGATCCAAGGTAGGCTTTAAATCTAGGATCGAGCACGGTGGCCAAAATGTAGTGCTCTGATTTCAACAGATTGACCACCCGTGAATCCTTGTTAAGCGAATTAAGGGCTGCATCCACAAGTCCCACATGCCTAGCGGAATCGCTCCGTGTTAGCTCCTCCTTCAATGCCTCCAGCTTCTTCTGCAAAAGCCTGATGAGGGGAATGACCTGACTCAGGCTGGCAGTGTCTGAACTGACTTCACGTGTGGCAAGTTCAAAGGGCATCAGAACCTTGCACAACGTTGAAATCATTCTCCACTGCACTTGAGACAGGTGCATTCCACCTACTATATCGTGCTCAATTGTATAGGCTTGAATGGCCTTTTGCTGCTCCTCCAACCTCTGAAGCATATAGAGGGTTGAATTCCACCTCGTTACCACTTCTTGCTTCAGATGATGGCAGGGCAGGTTCAGTAGTTTTTGGTGGTGCTCCAGTTTTCTGTACGTGGTGCCTGTACGCCGAAAGTGTCCCGCAATTCTTCTGGCCACCGACAGCATCTCTTGCACGGCCCTGTCGTTTTTTAAAAAATTCTGCACCACCAAATTCAAGGTATGTGCAAAACATGGGACGTGCTGGAATTGGCCCAGATTTAATGCACACACAATATTGCTGGCGTTGTCCGATGCCACAAATCCACAGGAGAGTCCAATTGGGGTAAGCCATTCCGCGATGATCTTCCTCAGTTGCCGTAAGAGGTTTTCAGCTGTGTGCGTATTCTGGAAAGCGGTGATACAAAGCGTAGCCTGCCTAGGAAAGAGTTGGCGTTTGCGAGATGCTGCTACTGGTGCCGCCGCTGCTGTTCTTGCGGCGGGAGTCCATACATCTACCCAGTGGGCTGTCACAGTCATATAGTCCTGACCCTGCCCTGCTCCACTTGTCCACATGTCCGTGGTTAAGTGGACATTGGGTACAGCTGCATTTTTTAGGACACTGGTGACTCTTTTTCTGAGGTCTGTGTACATTTTCGGTATCGCCTGCCTAGAGAAATGGAACCTAGATGGTATTTGGTACCGGGGACACAGTACCTCCAACAAGTCTCTAGTTGGCTCTGCAGTAATGATGGATACCGGAACCACGTTTCTCACCACCCAGGATGCCAAGGCCTCAGTTATCCGCTTTGCAGTAGGATGACTGCTGTGATATTTCATCTTCCTCGCAAAGGACTGTTGAACAGTCAATTGCTTACTGGAAGTAGTACAAGTGGGCTTACGACTTCCCCTCTGGGATGACCATCGACTCCCAGCGGCAACAACAGCAGCGCCAGCAGCAGTAGGCGTTACACGCAAGGATGCATCGGAGGAATCCCAGGCAGGAGAGGACTCGTCAGACTTGCCAGTGACATGGCCTGCAGGACTATTGGCATTCCTGGGGAAGGAGGAAATTGACACTGAGGGAGTTGGTGGGGTGGTTTGCGTGAGCTTGGTTACAAGAGGAAGGGATTTACTGGTCAGTGGACTGCTTCCGCTGTCACCCAAAGTTTTTGAACTTGTCACTGACTTATTATGAATGCGCTGCAGGTGACGTATAAGGGAGGATGTTCCGAGGTGGTTAACGTCCTTACCCCTACTTATTACAGCTTGACAAAGGGAACACACGGCTTGACACCTGTTGTCCGCATTTCTGGTGAAATACCTCCACACCGAAGAGCTGATTTTTTTGGTATTTTCACCTGGCATGTCAACGGCCATATTCCTCCCACGGACAACAGGTGTCTCCCCGGGTGCCTGACTTAAACAAACCACCTCACCATCAGAATCCTCCTGGTCAATTTCCTCCCCAGCGCCAGCAACACCCATATCCTCCTCATCCTGGTGTACTTCAACACTGACATCTTCAATCTGACTATCAGGAACTGGACTGCGGGTGCTCCTTCCAGCACTTGCAGGGGGCATGCAAATAGTGGAAGGCGCATGCTCTTCACGTCCAGTGTTGGGAAGGTCAGGCATCGCAAACGACACAATTGGACTCTCCTTGTGGATTTGGGATTTCAAAGAACGCACAGTTCTTTGCGGTGCTTTTGCCAGCTTGAGTCTTTTCAGTTTTCTAGCGAGAGGCTGAGTGCTTCCATCCTCATGTGAAGCTGAACCACTAGCCATGAACATAGGCCAGGGCCTCAGCCGTTCCTTGCCACTCCGTGTGGTAAATGGCATATTGGCAAGTTTACGCTTCTCCTCCGACAATTTTATTTTAGGTTTTGGAGTCCTTTTTTTTCTGATATTTGGTGTTTTGGATTTGACATGCTCTGTACTATGACATTGGGCATCGGCCTTGGCAGACGACGTTGCTGGCATTTCATCGTCTCGGCCATGACTAGTGGCAGCAGCTTCAGCACGAGGTGGAAGTGGATCTTGATCTTTCCCTAATTTTGGAACCTCAACTTTTTTGTTCTCCATATTTTATAGGCAGAACTAAAAGGCACCTCAGGTAAACAATGGAGATGGATGGATTGGATACTAGTATACAATTATGGACGGACTGCCACGGTTAGGTGGTATAAAAAAACCACGGTTAGGTGGTATATATTATAATAATAATACAATTATGGATGGACGGACTGCCTGCCGACTGCCGACACAGAGGTAGCCACAGCCGTGAACTACCGCACTGTACACTGGTTGATAAAGAGATAGTAGTATACTCGTAACAATTAGGATGACACTATGACGGTATAAAGAATGAAAAAAAAAACCACGGTTAGGTGGTAGGTATATAATAATAAATAATACAATTCTGGTCGGACGGACTGCCTGCCGTGTGCCGACACAGAGGTAGCCACAGCCGTGAACTACCGCACTGTACACTGGTTGATAAAGAGATAGTAGTATACTCGTAACAATTAGGATGACACTATGACGGTATAAAGAATGAAAAAAAAACCACGGTTAGGTGGTAGGTATATAATAATAAATAATACAATTCTGGTCGGACGGACTGCCTGCCGTGTGCCGACACAGAGGTAGCCACAGCCGTGAACTACCGCACTGTACACTGGTTGATAAAGAGATAGTAGTATACTCGTAACAATTAGGATGACACTATGACGGTATAAAGAATGAAAAAAAAACCACGGTTAGGTGGTAGGTATATAATAATAAATAATACAATTCTGGTCGGACGGACTGCCTGCCGTGTGCCGACACAGAGGTAGCCACAGCCGTGAACTACCGCACTGTACACTGGTTGATAAAGAGATAGTAGTATACTCGTAACAATTAGGATGACACTATGACGGTATAAAGAATGAAAAAAAAACCACGGTTAGGTGGTAGGTATATAATAATAAATAATACAATTCTGGTCGGACGGACTGCCTGCCGTGTGCCGACACAGAGGTAGCCACAGCCGTGAACTACCGCACTGTACACTGGTTGATAAAGAGATAGTAGTATACTCGTAACAATTAGGATGACACTATGACGGTATAAAGAATGAAAAAAAAAACCACGGTTAGGTGGTAGGTATATAATAATAAATAATACAATTCTGGTCGGACGGACTGCCTGCCGTGTGCCGACACAGAGGTAGCCACAGCCGTGAACTACCGCACTGTACACTGGTTGATAAAGAGATAGTAGTATACTCGTAACAATTAGGATGACACTATGACGGTATAAAGAATGAAAAAAAAAACCACGGTTAGGTGGTAGGTATATAATAATAAATAATACAATTCTGGTCGGACGGACTACCTGCCGTGTGCCGACACAGAGGTAGCCACAGCCGTGAACTACCGCACTGTACACTGGTTGATAAAGAGATAGTAGTATACTCGTAACAATTAGGATGACACTATGACGGTATAAAGAATGAAAAAAAAACCACGGTTAGGTGGTAGGTATATAATAATAAATAATACAATTCTGGTCGGACGGACTGCCTGCCGTGTGCCGACACAGAGGTAGCCACAGCCGTGAACTACCGCACTGTACACTGGTTGATAAAGAGATAGTAGTATACTCGTAACAATTAGGATGACACTATGACGGTATAAAGAATGAAAAAAAAACCACGGTTAGGTGGTAGGTATATAATAATAAATAATACAATTCTGGTCGGACGGACTGCCTGCCGTGTGCCGACACAGAGGTAGCCACAGCCGTGAACTACCGCACTGTACTGTGTCTGCTGCTAATATAGACTGGTTGATATTTAAAGAGATATTAGTAGTATACAACAATACTATACTGGTGGTCAGGCACTGGTCACCACTCCTGCAGCAAAAGTGTGCACTGTTAATTAATATAATTGTACTCCTGGCTCCTGCTAACAACCTGCAGTGCTCCCCAGTCTCCCCCACAATTAATTATAAGCTTTTAATTTATACATTGATGACTGTGCAGCACACTGGGCTGAGCTGAGTGCACACAGACTGAGTCACACTGTGTGACTGACTGTGCTGTGTATCGTTTTTTTTTTCAGGCAGAGAACGGATATAGCAGAGAGAAGTGAACGGATATATTATATTAAATAAAAGTTAACTAGCAACTGCACTGGTCACTGACTGTGGTAAACTAACTCTGTCTGCGACTCTGCACAATCTCTCTCTCTCTATCTAATCTATCTCTATTCTAATGGAGAGGACGCCAGACACGTCCTCTCCCTATCAATCTCAATGCACGAGTGAAAATGGCGGCGACGCGCGGCTCCTTATATAGAATCCGAGTCTCGCGATAGAATCCGAGCCTCGCGAGAATCCGACAGCGTCATGATGACGTTCGGGCGCGCTCGGGTTAACCGAGCAAGGCGGGAAGATCCGAGTCGCTCGGACCCGTGAAAAAAAACATGAAGTTCGGGCGGGTTCGGATTCCGAGGAACCGAACCCGCTCATCTCTAATTGTTCTATGACAGTTCAATTCCAGATCTGTTTCTAGTCTTTATGGTACTTACCTTCTAACATCAAAATATATACTTTTATTACCATTTAACGTTAGAACAAAAAGCATATAAATGAGCATGGAAATAAAAACCTGGGCTCACTAGCATGCACACTTGCCAACATTTACATTGATGCGTATTTATACTGATGCTGCCTACTCTATTTACTTGCATTCACAAGTGAACACTGAGGGGTAAATTTACTAAGATGGGGGTTCTATTTAAGATGGGATGTTGCCCATAGCAACCAATCAGAATCCAGGTATTATCTTCTAAAAGGTGCTAGATACATGAGAAGTAGTATCTGATTGGTTGCTATGGGCAACATCCCATCTTAAATAGAACTCCCATCTTTGTAAATTTACCCCTTTGAAGTAAAAAAAAGTGTTCGCAGTTGAGTTCCCAACTGAAACAGCAAGTGCTCATTAACACTGCATGTCAAATGCAATATTACAATAGGATTGGCCAGTGGGTATCCAGTGGTCAAGTGGCTAAGCTTACATTTAACATTCCTATACAGGTGTCACTGTTTCATGACTCACAACACATCATTACCCAGGTGAAAAAAGGAGATAAAAGCACATAGTAGATAGATGCTGTATGTGGATGGTGGAAGTTGTATCACTGCCACCCACTTGTCATACAGGAAGTATTTGCTATACAGGGAGTGCCTCTGTAGCCATTTGTTCAGCATGAATGCAGTTAGTAAAGAAACACTTCTGTAATTCTACAGAATCCTGTGATGATTTGCACAGAGATCAAAGCTAATTGTATTTATACTATACTGGCATTTGCGTGGATGTTGGCACACCAACTTTCATTGTGCTGAGTGTCAAGCATCTGGTTTCTCCTTTATTGCTCCTCTCGCTGATGTCACATCGAGATCATACATACCTCAGTTTCTTTCTAGGTCACATAGCTATACAATAGTGAGAACACAATCCAAATTCATCTTGTAGTTTTTGCGTGATGCCGGAACAAACAGACAGACAAAAATTCTGTTGTTTTTTTTCCATACTGAGGACACATCTGTAGTTCAAAAACAGTCACTAAGGGTTTATGTCTCAAAAAATGCTATGATCAGACACAACCTTTACAGCTTTATTATATGTATAAATATAAAAAAAATCTGTGTTCAATATTTGTCGCTCTGTCGCATTGTTGCGTTGTCGATATGTGGTCCAATAGCTTAATTTTTTATACTAAATAACTGCGTAAGATTTGGCAGCTTCACCTTGAGAGCTGTGGAAGATATTTGCGTACAAACAAATGTATTCTTTATCTATCTATCTATCTATCTATCTATCTATCTATCTATCTATCTATCTATCTATCTATCTATCTCTATTCAGTGCATTCGGAAAGTATTCACAGCGCTTCACTTTTTCCACATTTTGTTATGTTACAGCCTTATTCCAAAATGGAATTAATTAAATTTATTAAAAATAAAAAACTAAGAAATTACATGTACTTAAGTATTCACAGTCTTTGTAATGAACCTCAAAATTGAGCTCAGGTGCAACCTGTTTCTACTGATCATCCTTGAGATGTTCCTATAGCTTAATTGGAGTCCACCTGTGGTAAATTCAGTTGATTGGACATCATTTGGAAAGGCACACACCTGTCTATATAAGGTCCAACACTTGACAGTGCCTGCCTGAGCACAAACCAAGCATGAAGTCAAAGGAATTGTCTGTAGACCTCTGAAACAGGATTGTCTTGAGGCACAAATCTGGGGAAGGGTACAGAAAAATATCTGCTGCTTTGGAGGTTCCAATGAGCACAGTGGCCTCCATCATCCATAAAGGGAAGAAATTCAGAACCACCAGGACTCTTCCTAGAGCTGGCCGGCCATCTAAACTGAGTGATTGGGGGAGAAGGGCCTTAGTCAGGGAGGTGACCAAGAACCATATGGTTACTCTGTCAGAGCTACAGCATTCCTCTGTGGAGAGAGGAGAACCTTCCAGTATGACAACTATCTCTGCAGCAATCCACCAATCAGGCCTGTATGGTAGAGTGGCCAGATGGAAGCCACTCCTTAGTGAAAGGCACATGGCAGCCTGCCTGGAGTTTGCCAAATGCACCTGAAGGACTCTCAGACCATGAGAAACAAAATTCTCTGGTCTGATGAGACAAAGATTGAATTCTTTGGTGTGAATGCTAGGCGTCATGTTTGGAGGAAACCAGGCACTGCTCAACACCAGGCCAATACCATCCCTACAGTAAAGCATGGTGGTGGCAGCATCATGCTGTGGGGATGTTTTTCAGCGGCAGGAACTGGGAGACTAGTCAGGATAGAGGGAAAGACGAATGTAGCAATGTACAGAGACATCCTGGATGAAAACCTGCTCCAGAGCACTCTTGACCTCAGACTGGGAGGACGGTTCATCTTTCAGCAGGACAACGACCCTAAGCACATAGCCAAGATAACAAAGGAGTAGCTTCAGGACAACTCTGTGAATGTCCTTGAATGGCCCAGCCAGAGCCCAGACGTGAATCCAATTGAACATCTCTGGAGAGATCTGAAAATGGCTGTGCACCGAAGCTTCCCATTAGAAAAATCTTTTGTAAACGCTGTATTTACCTCCCGTCTGTTGAATGGATATTCGTCATTCTGTTCTGTACAGACTCAGGGTCTATTTTTCATATGGAGAACAGCCTTAATGCCAGAAAAAATGTTTTGTTTTATTTTTTGCCAGAGATGGGGCGTCTCCCTATTTGACTGGTGATAGCCCATTTAAGAAGGATTATGAAGCTACCAGTACCGCAATCCTTTTATCGATATTATTATCTCAGATGGCTGAAGCAGGGGGGCAGTAGAGGAAGAACAGTTTTTTCTTCTTCACATTTCATAAGTATAGTAAAATAATTATATGTTTTTCTGTTTTTCATATTTTTTGGAACATACAGGGTCAGGGCTAAGGGGAGATTTGAGGGGGTGCCAAGGAGTTACAGAGGAGTAAGTTTTTTTTTACCGGCAGTGCTGTGCTGCTCCAATGAGACAGCAGATTGCTCCCGGAGGAGTGTCTCTCCGACGCTGTGCGGGTGAGCTCCAGTACCTGGCTACTAATGGAAAAACTATTAAAAGAAAGAGTAGTGGAATATCTTAAATCAAACAACTTACAGGATCCAAAACAGCATGGATTTACTGGTGGGAGATCATGCCAAACAAATCTTATTGACTTTTTTGACTCTGTGATGAAAATAATAGATCAAGGGGGAGCTGTAGATGTAGCATATCTAGACTTTAGTAAGGCATTTGACACTGTCCCACATCGCAGACTGCTAAATAAACTTGAAAGCCTGGGGGTGGATTATAAATCAGTTAAATGGATAAGAACCTGGTTGCAGGATAGGAAACAGACAGTCGTAGTTAATGGAGTGCAATCTATGGAGGGAAATGTTACCAGTGGAGTACCCCAGGGATCTGTACTTGGTCCAGTTCTCTTTAATATCTTTGTTGGTGACATTGCAGATGGTATTGAAGGGAAGATATGCCTTTTTGCAGATGATACAAAGATATGCAACAGGGTAGACACACCGGGAGGGGTCAAACAAATGATTAATGACCTAGGTAGGCTTGAGAAATGGCCAAGAACGTGGCAACTACAGTTTAATGCTAAAAAATGCAAAATCATGCACTTGGGTCTCAAAAACCTAAAGGCTAAGTATAGTATCAAGGGTACTATAATGGAAACGACTGAGGAGGAAAGAGATTTAGGAGTCACTATTTCAAGTGACTTGAAGGCAGGAAAGCAATGCAACAAAGCAATGAGAAAGGCAAGTCAGATGCTTGGTTGCATAGGGAGAGGAATTAGTAGCAGGAAAAAAGAAGTGATAATGCCACTGTATAGGTCATTGGTACGGCCCCATCTGGAATACTGTGTCCAGTTCTGGAGACCCTATCTCCAGAAGGATATAAATACATTAGAGAGTGTACAAAGAAGGGCAACTAAAATGGTGCATGGCCTACATCACAAAACTTACCCGGAAAGGCTAAAAGATCTTAACATGTATAGTTTGGAGGAGAGAAGGGAAAGGGGAGACATGATAGAAACTTTCAAATATATAAAGGGTCTTAACAAAGGCCCTCATTCCGAGTTGATCGCTCGCAAGGCGAATTTAGCAGAGTTGCTCAGGCTAAGCCTACGCCTACTGGGAGTGTATCTTAGCTTCTTAAAATTGCGACCGATGTATTCGCAATATTGCGATTAAAAACTACTTAGCAGTTTCAGAGTAGCTTCAGACTTACTCGGCATCTGCGATCAGTTCAGTGCTTGTCGTTCCTGGTTTGACGTCATAAACACACCCAGCGTTCGCCCAGACACTCCCCCATTTCTCCGGCCACTCCTGCGTTTTTTTCGGAAACGGTAGCGTTTTTATCCACACGCCCCGAAAACGCCGTGTTTCCGCCCAGTAACACCCATTTCCTGTCAATCACACTACGTTCGCCGGAGCGAAGAAAAAGCCGTGAGTAAAAATACTATCTTCATTGTAAAATTACTTGGCGCAGTCGCAGTGCGATTATTGCGCATGCGTACTAAGCGGAATTTCACTGCGATGCGATGAAAATTACCGAGCGAACGACTCGGAATGAGGGCCAAAGTTCAGGAGGGAAACATTCTTCAAAGGAAAAGAAGTATTAGAACTCGAGGGCATACATTGAGACTGGAGGGGGGGAGGTTCAGGGGAAATTTAAGGAAAAATTACTTCACAGAAAGGGTAGTGGATAAGTGGAATAGCCTCCCATCAGAGGTGGTAGAGGCTAAGACTGTAGGGCAATTTAAACATGCTTGGGACAGGCATATGAATATCCTTACAAAGAATCAAGGTTAAAAAAGGGTTGAGATTGCCTAAAGGATAAAATAAAAAAGGGGCAGACTAGATGGGCCAAGTGGTTCTTATCTGCCGTCAAATTCTATGTTTCTATGTTTCTATGTTACTGTCTTAAACTGTCTTCTTTGCCATGCAGTGCAGCGACTATAGGGGTTAATTCCAAGTTGATCGCAGCAGGAATTTTTTTAGCAGTAGGGCAAAACCATGTGCACTGCAGGGGGGAGCAGATATAACATGTGCATAGAGAGATAGATTTGGGTGTGGTGAGTTCAATCTGCAATCTAAATTGCAGTGTAAAAATAAAGCAGCCAGTATTTACCCTGCACAGAAACAAAATAACCCACCCAAATCTAACTCTATGCACATGTTATATTTGCTCCCCCTGCAGTGCACATGGTTTTGCCAAACAGCTAAAAAATTTCCTGCTGCAATCAACTTGGAATTACCCCCATAGTGCGGTGCACCATGCAAGTTATAGAAGCAAGCTGTTGGTGCTGTGTTTTTCAGCAGGCTATGATCCCGGCTGCCTGCCCAGAACCAACCAATAACAAACTGCCGGCTACACACTTTTGAGAGGATACGCTACCCCAGGGTTTTGCTTGTTAACAGGTGCAGAAATCAAAGCCTTACTTTGCTAGCTATCCACTTGACAGTGGAAACTATGAGCTTGGACAACCTACTACTCTCACCGAGTATCACTACGGCAGCTTTGTGTTGAGTTTAAAGACATACTTTATTATTGGCACTGTGCTTCCAGTTAGATGTATCAACTTCCGCTTTGCCTCCCAGATGGGGGGATTTGGTGTAGCTTATAGGGGGATGTAGTGTAGTAATGAATTGCAGTGTATAGGGGCATGTAGTGCACTAATGTGGTGTAGCATATAAGGGGATGTAGTGTTGCATACAGGGTATGTAGTTCAGTGTATATGGGCATGGAGGATAGTGATGTAGTTCAGCATGTAGTGGAGGTAGTATAGTGATGTAGTGCAGTGGATAGAGGAATGTAGTGCAGTGATGAAGTGTTATGATATAGTGCAGTGATATGGAGCCTAATTCAGACCTGATCGCAGCAGCTATATCTTTCTCTAATGGGCAAATCCATGTGCACTGCAAGTGGGGCAGATATAACATGTGCAGAGAGAATTAGATTTGGGTGGGTTATTTTGTTTCTGTGCAGGGTAAATACTGGCTGCTTTATTTTTACACTGCAATTTAGTTTTCAGTTTGAACACAAACCCACCCAAATCTAACTCTCTCTGCACATGTTATATCTGCCCCAGCTGCAGTGATTTTGCTGTTGCGATCAGGTCTGAATTAGGCCCATAGTTCAATGTATGGGGACACACAGGGGGGTATGTAGTGGAACACACTGCTAGGGGGGGGGGGGGCATGTGACGCTTAGGGCATTTGGGGCACATAGGGGAATATTGTCCAATAGTATCCCCTTTTTTTCACATTTTTTTGATAATCTGATTATTTTAATCTGACAGGGTTTTTTTTTTTGTGTTTTACTTTTTTGTTTGGCAAAATACTGCCTTGGCCCGGGTGACGAAAATCCTAGTTTCGGCCCTGGAACATATATTGGAACCTCTAGCCTGACTTCCAGTGCAGGGTTCATGTGTACCCTGGCAATGCCCAGCTAGGTATATGCACAGAAAACAGATCTGGCAGGTGAAGTGGTAAGAGGCTAGCATTATTCAGCTGGCCTGGCGATCTCTCTTTTTGTTAAATTGTGTCAATATCACTGCAACATCCAGCAACAGAAAATAAGTTCTATCACAGCATAATGATAGAAAGTCCCCTAAACAGACTTACTAGTTCTGCCACTTACCAATATACTATACACTTCAGTTTATGTTATTGTTTCTGTCACTATTCTCAAAGTAATGCATATAATGGGATTTTAATACCTACTAGTAAATCCTTTTCTCTTAGTCTATAGAGGATGCTGGGGTCACCATTAGAACCATGGGGTATAGACGGGATCCGCAGGAGATATGGGCACTTTAAGACTTTCAAAGGGTGTGAACTGGCTCCTCCCTCTATGCCCCTCCTCCAGACTCCAGTTATAGGAACTGTGCCCAGGGAGACGGACATTTCGAGGAAAGGATTTATTGTTAAACTAAGGTGAGATTCATACCAGCTCACACCTCAAGCATGCCACACAACGTGGCATTCAACAGAACACAAGCCAACGGCATGAACAATTTCAGCAACAGGCTGACTATAAACATAACACAAGATGTGTGTAACCACAAATAATAACTACAGATACAGTACGCACTGGGACGGGTGCCCAGCATCCTCTACGGACTAAGAGAAAAGGATTTACCGGTAGGTATTAAAATCCCATTTTCTTATACGTCCTGGAGGATGCTGGGGTCACCATTAGAACCATAGGGTTATACCAAAGCTCTAAAACGGGCGGGAGAGTGCGGATGACTCTGCAGCACCGATTGACCAAACTTGAGGTCATCATCAGCCAGGGTATCAAACTTGTAAAACTTTGCAAAAGTGTTTGAACCCGACCAAGTAGCTGCTCGGCAAAGTTGCAATGCCGAGACACCCACGGGCAGCCGCCCAGGACGAGCCCACCTTCTAGTAGAATGGGCCTTCACTGATTTCAGTAACGGCAATTCAGCCGTGGAATGAGCATGCTGAATCGTATTACAGATCCAGCGTGCAATAGTCTGCTTGGAAGCAGGACACCCAATCTTGGGAGCATAAAGGACAAACAGAGCCTTCGTTTTCCTAACCTGAGCCGTTCTGGCGACATAAATTTTCAAAGCTCTGACCACATCCAGAGACTTTGACTCAATTAAGGCGTCAGTAGCCACTGGTACCACAATAGATTGGTTCATGTGGAAAGATGAAACCACCTTCAGCAGAAATTGCTGACGAGTCCTCAACTCTGCTCTATCTTCACGGAAGATCAAATAAGGGCTCTTGTGAGACAAGGCCGCTAACTCAGACACCCACCTTGCGGATGCCAAGGCCAACAGAATGACCACTTTCCAAGTGAGAAATTTCAACCCCACCTTCTGTAAAGGTTCAAACCAATGTGATTGAAGGAACTGCAACACCACATTAAGATCCCATGGTGCCACTGGGGGCACAAATGGAGGTTGGATGTGCAACACACCTTTTACGAAAGCCTGAACTTCTGGAAGGGAAGCCAATTGTTTTAGAAAGAAAACCGATAAGGCTGAAATCTGTACCTTAATTGAGCCCAACTTTAGGCCCACATTCACACCTGTTTGTAGAAAATGGAGAAAACGTCCTAGCTGAAATTCTTCCGTAGGAGCCTTCTTGGATTCACACCAAGAAACATATTTTCTCCAAATACGGTGGTAATGTTTAGACGTTACTCCTTTCCTGGTCTGAATAAGTGTGGGAATGACTTCACTGGGAATACCCCTTCGGGTTAGGATTTGGCGTTCAACCGCCATGCCGTCAAACGTATCCGCGGTAAGTCTTGATACACGCACGGCCCCTGCTGTAACAGGTCCTCGCGTAGAGGAAGAGGCCAGGGATCTTCTATGCGTAATTCCTGAAGATCTGGATACCAAGCCCTCCTTGGCCAGTCTGGGACAATGAGGATCGCTTGAATCTTTGTTCTTCTTATGATCTTTAGAACTTTTGGAATGAGAGGAAGTGGAGGGAACACATACACTGACTGAAACACCCATGGTGTCACCAGTGTATCCACTGCTATTGCTTGAGGGTCCCTTGACCTGGAACAATATCTATGAAGCTTCTTGTTGAGATGAGATGCCATCATGTCTATTTGAGGAATTTCCCAATGATTTGTCACTTCTGTGAAGACCTCTTGATGGAGGCCCCACTCCCCTGGATGGAGATCGTGCCTGCTGAGGAAGTCTGCTTCCCAGTTGTCCACTCCTGGAATGAAGATCGCTGACAGAGCACTTGTATGCTTTTCTGCCCAGCGGAGAACCTTTGTGGCTTCTGCCATTGCCGCTCTGCTTTTTGTTCTGCCCTGGCGGTTTATGTACGCTACTGCTGTTACATTGTCCGACTGGACAGTACGCCAGATTGCGAAGAAGATGTTCCGATTGTAGAAGGCCATTGTAAATGGCCCTTAACTCCAGAACGTTTATGTGGAGACAAGTTTCCTGGCTTGACCATCCACCTTGGAAGTTTTCCCCCTGTGTGACTGCTCCCCAGCCTCAGAGACTTGCATCTGTGGTTACTAGGATCCAGTCCTGGATCCCGAACCTGCGCCCCTCTAGGAGGTGAGAGCTGTGCAGCCACCACAGGAGTGAGATTCTGGTCTTGGAAGACAGGATTATCCTTCGGTGCATGTGCAGGTGGGATCCGGATCACTTGTCCAACAGGTCCCACTGAAACACTCTGGCATGGAATCTGCCAAACTGAATGGCCTCGTAGGCCGCAGCCATCTTCCCCAGCAACCGAGTGCATTGATGGATTGACACTCTTGCTGGTTTCAGAATTTGTTTGACCAGACTCTGAAGTTCCAGAGCCTTTTCCACTGGAAGAAAAACTCTCTGTAGTTCTGTGTCCAGTATCATTCCCAAAAACGACAACCGCGTCGTTGGAATAAACTGTGATTTTGGCAAGTTTAGAAGCCAACCATGTTGTTGAAGAACTGTCGGGAAGAGTGCAATGTTTTGCACCAACTGGTCCCTGGATCTCGCCTTTATCAGGAGATCGTCCAAGTACGTGATAATCGTGACTCCTTGCTTGCGAAGGAGAACCATCATTTCCTCCATCACTTTGCTGAAAATCCTCGGAGCCGTGGACAGACCAAACGGCAACGTCTGAAATTGGTAATGACAATCCTGAATTGCAAACCTCAGGAAAGCCTAATGCGGAGGATAAATGGAAACATGTAAGTAGGCATCCTTTATGTCCACTGACACCATAAAATCCCCTTCCTCCAGACTGGAGATCACTGCTCGGAGAGACTCCATCTTGAATTTCAAATTTTAGGTAGAAATTGACGGATTTCAGGTTTAGGATCGGTCTGACCGAGCCGTCCGGCTTCTGGACCACGAACAGGCTTGAATAAAAGCCCTCTCCCTGTTGTGACGGGGGAACCATGACAATGACCTGATTTTGACACAACTTTTGTATTGCGTCGCATACTACCTCCCTGTCCGGAAGAGAAGCTGGTAAGGCCGATTTGAAAAAAATCGGTGAGGGAGAACGTCTTGAAACTCCAGTTTGTACCCTTGGGATACTATTTGTAAAACCCATGGGTCCAGGTCCGAATGAAACCAGGAGTTTGAGATGTGCCCCCACCGGTGCGGACTCCCGCAGAGGACCCCCAGCGTCATGCGGTGCATTTGGCAGAAGCCGGGGAGGACTTCTGCTCCTGGGAACCCGACAAGGCTGGTAATCTTTTACCTCTTCCCCTTCCTCTAGTAGCAAGGAAGGAAGAACCTCACCCTTTTCTGTATTTATTGGGCCGAAAGGACTGCATTTGATAGTGGTGTATTTTCTTTTGTTGTGGAGGAACATAAGGCAAAAAGGATGACTTACCCATGGTAGCCGTAGATACCAAATCAGCGAGGCCGTCACCAAACAAGGCACCATCTTTATATGGTAGAGATTCCATATTTTTCTTGGAGTCAGCATCAGCATTCCATTGGTGAATCCACAATGCTCACCTAGCTGAGACTGCCATGGCATTGGCTTTGATCCCAAAAGGCCAATATCTCTCGCAGTTTCCTTTAGGTACGCTGCAGCGTCCTTGATATAACCCAGCGTCAAGAAGATGCTATCCCTATCTAGGGTATCTATATTAGATGACAAGTTATCTGCCCACGTTTCGATAGCACTACTCACCAACGCAGATGCAATGACAGGTCTGAGTAGCGTACCTGTGGTCGCATAAATGGATTTCAACGTAGTTTCTTGCTTACGATCCGCAGGGTCCTTAAGGGCTGCCATGCCAGGTGACGGGAGAGCCACCTTTTTAGACAAACGGGATAGGGCCTTGTCTACAATGGGGGGTGACTCCCACATTTCCCTATCCTCAGAGGGAAACGGATAAGCCACCGGAATCCTTTTGGGAATCTGAAACTTTCTGTCAGGGCTTTCCCAGACTTTTTCAAATAGAGTGTTCAGTTCATGAGAGGGAGGAAACGTTATCTCAGGTTTCTTTTCCTTATACATACAGACCCTTTTATCAGGAAAAGCAGGGTCCTCATTGATATGTAATACATCTTTAACCGCCACAATCATGTACTGAATGCTCTTTGCCAATTTTGGATCTAATCTGGAATCACTATAGTCGACACTGGAATCAGTGTTCGTGTCGGTACCAGTGTCTGCCAACTGGGCAAAAGTACGTTTTTGTGACCCCGAGGGGTCCTGGACTTGTAATAACACATCCTCTACAGATTTCTTCCATGCCTGGGTCTGAGACTCAGACTTATCTAATCTCTTACTAATAAGAGCCACATTAGCATTCAAAACATTTACCCAATCAGGAGTCGGCGGTGCTGACAGGGTCACCCCCACAGCCGTTTGTGTCCCTAATACAGCCTCCTCCTGGGAAGAGCACCCAGCCTCAGACATGTCAACACACGTGTACCAAACACCCACAGACACACCGGGCATATAGGGTACAGACCCACAGTAAAGTCTGTCAGAGAGACAGAGGGGATTTGCCAGCTCACAACCCAGCGCCCAATTAACGGGTCTGAAAACACAAAAAAATGCGCCAGACCTGTAGCGCTTTAAATATCAAATATATTGCACCAAATTATACTGTGCCCCCTCCCCCCCCGTTTTGCACCCTGATGCTTGTCTGCAGTGTGAGGAAGGACCAGCGTCTCTGCAGCCCTGTGGAGAGAAAATGGCGCTGAGCTGAGAGTGAGCTATGAGCCCCCTTAATGGCACGCTTCTGTCCCGCTTATTTTACTAAATAATTATACTGGCGGGGTTTAGGACAGTGCCTTGGCACTAATGTCCCTCTTGCCAGTGGAAATTGAGGATTTATTGCTGCCCAGGGCCCCCCCCCCCACGCCCTGCAACCTGCAGTGCTGTGTGTGTGGGAGCATGGCGTGCAGTGTTCCACTCGCTGCGCGGTACCTCAGAATGCCGTCACTGAAGAAGTCTTCTTTTCTTCTACTACTCACCTATCTTCTGACTTCTGGCTCTGTAAAGGGGTGACAGCAGGCTGTGGGAGTGAGCATCTAGGCGTACCCAGCGATCAGCACCCTCAGGAGCTAATGGTGTCCTGTCAGCCAGAAGCAGAGCCATTGAACTCACTAGAAGTTGGTCATACTTCTCTCCCCTAAGTCCTACGAAGTAGGGAGACTGTTGCCAGCAGCCTCCCTGAAAATAAAAAACCTAACATAAGTCTTTTTCAGAGAAACTCAGAAGAGCTCCCCTGTAGTGCGTCCAGTCTCACTGGGCACAATTCTAAAACTGGAGTCTGGAGGAGGGGCATAGAGGGAAAAGCCAGTTCATACCCTTGAAAGTCTTAAAGTGCCCATGTCTCCTGCGGATCCCGTCTATACCCCATGGTTCTAATGGTGACCCCAGCATCCTCTAGGACGTATGAGAAACACAGGTGTTTGTGAATCCATTATAAATATGTACTCATTTGTGGTTAGACTACCTGGGGTCTATTAATGAAGCAGTGGAAAGCGTGGAGAAGTGAGCCGGTGGAGAAGTTGCCCATAGCAACCAATCAGCTTTGAACAGAGGCGTATCTAGCATGGGGCGAGCAGGGCACATGCCCTGGGCGCCGTGGCAGCCCCAACAGAGGGGGGCACCACCGGCACCTGCACGGCCCGCTCGCCCCAACGGACAGGGATTCCGCCGGCGCTACCCGCGGCACTCTCCCTGTCTCCACGGCTGCTGTGCCTGTCACACTGGACAGGCAGCGGCAGCCAGGAGCCTCCCCCTACTCCCCCCTGCAAAGTGTAAATTGCGCGATCGCGAGTGCGCGTTCACAGAGGTACGCGCGCGTGCGCGACCACGGGGGTGCGTGGCCTCAGAAGTGCAGGTGAGTGCCACTGCCGAGCGGGGTTTAACTTTACTGTCTGGAGAGGAGAGGAGAGGAGGGGAGGGGGATGCGGGACAGTGTGTGTGTGTTAATTGTGTGTGTGTGTGTCGGACAGTGTGTGTGTGTTAATTGTGTGTGTGGGACAGTGTGTGTGTGTTAATTGTGTGTGTGTGGGACAGTTTGAGTGTGTGTTAATTGTGTGTGTGTGTGGGACAGTGTGAGTGTATGTTAATTGTGTGTGTGTGTGTGACAGTGTGCGTGTGTGTTAATTGTGTGTGTGTGGGACAGTGTGAGTGTGTGTTAATTGTGTGTGTGGGACAGTGTGCGTATGTGTTAATTGTGTGTGTGCGTGTTAATTGTGTGTGTGTGGGACAGTGTGAGTGTGTTAATTGTGTGTGTGGGACAGTGTGTGTGTGTGTTAATTGTGTGTGTGACTGTGGGACAGTGTGAGTCTGTTAATTGTGTGTGTGGGACAGTGTGCGTGTGTGTTAATTGTGTGTGTGGGACAATGTGAGTGTGTTAATTGTTTGTGTGGGACAGTGTGAGTGTGTGTTAATTGTGTGTGTGTGTGTGTGTGTGGGACAGTGTGCGTGTGTGTTAATTGTGTGTGTGTGTGTGGGACAGTGTGAGTGTGTGTTAATTGTGTGTGGGACAGTGTGCGTGTGTGTTAATTGTGTGTGTGCGTGTTAATTGTGTGTGTGTGTGGGACAGTGTGAGTGTGTGTTAATTGTGTGTGTGCGTGTTAATTGTGTGTGTGTGGGACAGTGTGCGTGTGTGTTAATTGTGTGTGTGTGTGGGACAGTGTGCGTGTGTGTTAATTGTGTGTGTGTGGGACAGTGTGCGTGTGTGTTAATTGTGTGTGTGTGGGACAGTGTGCGTGTGTGTTAATAGTGTGTGTGGGACAGTGTGCGTGTGTGTTAATTGTGTGTGTGCGGGACAGTGTGAGTGTGTGTTAATAGTGTGTGTGGGACAGTGTGCGTGTGTGTTAATTGTGTGTGTGCGGGACAGTGTGAGTGTGTGTTAATTGTGTGTGTGTGGGACAGTGTGCGTGTGTGTTAATTGTGTGTGTGTGGGACAGTGTGCGTGTGTGTTAATTGTGTGTGTGTGGGACAGTGTGCGTGGGTGTTAATTGTGTGTGTGGGACAGTGTGCGTGTGTGTTAATTGTGTGTGTGTGGGACAGTGTGCGTGTGTGTTAATTGTGTGTGTGTGGGACAGTGTGCGTGTGTTAATTGTGTGTGTGTGTGGGACAGTGTGCATGTGTGTTAATTGTGTGTGTGGGACAGTGTGCGTGTGTGTTAATTGTGTGTGTGTGTTAATTTTATGTGTGTGGGACAGTGTTAGTGTGTGTTAATTGTGTGTGTGTGGGACAGTGTGCGTGTGTTAATTGTGTGTGTGTGGGACAGTGTGCGTGTGTGTTAATTGTGTGTGTGTGGGACAGTGTGCGTGTTAATTGTGTGTGTGTGTGTGGGACAGTGTGCGTGTTAATTGTGTGTGGGACAGTGTGCGTGTGTGTTAATTGTGTGTGTGTGTGGGACAGTGCGTGTGTGTTAATTGTGTGTGTGGGACAGTGCGAGTGTGTGTTAATTGTGTGTGTGTGGTGGACAGTGTGCGTGTGTTAATTGTGTGTGTGTGGGACAATGTGCGTGTGTGTTAATTGTGTGTGTGTGTTAATTGTGTATGTGTGTGTGTGTGTGTGTGTGGGACAGTGCGAGTGTGTGTTAATTGTGTGTGTGTGTGGGGGGGACAGTGTGCGTGTGTTAATTGTGTGTGTGTGGGACAGTGTGCGTGTGTGTTAATTGTGTGTGTTAATTGTGTGTGTGTGGGACAGTGTGCGTGTGTGTTAATTGTGTGTGTGTTAATTGTGTGTGTGTGTGGGACAGTGTGAGTGTGTGTTAATTGTGTGTGTGTGGGACAGTGCGTGTGTGTGGGGCAGTATGCGTGTGTGTTAATTGTGTGTGTGTGGGACAGTGTGCGTGTGTGTTAATTGACAGGGACACCACTGACAGGGACACCACCCCCATGTCAGCGAGGCACCTGTGATTGGACAGCGGATCCAGTGCTGGATCCGCTTGTCCAATCACCCACTCGCGGCGCTGTAGGAGACGGGTCCCGGCGCTGAGTGGCGTCTGCAGTGCGCCCCATCCTCCTCCGCTGCTGACAGGAGCGGTGTTGTGCGGCTCTCCCCTTCCTCCGCCGGCTCCGTCCTTCCGCTGACAGGAGCGGCGGTGTGCTGCTCTCCCCCTCCTCCGCCGGCTCTGTCCTCCCGGCGTGGCCCTGCAGTGTGTGCGGCTCTCCCCAGCAGCAGCAGGTTAGTCTCTCTCTCTCTCTCCCCCTCCTCTCTCTCTCTCTTTCCTCCTGTGGATTGAAGTTTGTAAGTATAATTTTCATTTTTACAGGTGCCCCTATTGGATTCTATTGGACAAGTGGACGTGACCGGCGTGGGATGTAGGTAAGTAATCTGTCTCTCATTTTTACAGGTACCCCTATTGGATTCTACTGGACAAGTGGACGTGACCGGCGTGGGATATAGGTAAGTATGTGTGAGTGTGTAAGTGTGTTTAAATACATTTTTACTGTCACGGTGTGTGAGTTGTGTTTTTATTTGGGTATTTTTTCTGTTGTAGAACTACAGGTACCAGCGGGTCCGTTATTTCCCCGCATGCTGGTACTTGAGGTTCTCCAAGTACCAGCAAGCGGGGGAGGCTTGCTGTGCCTTGTAGTTCCACAACAAAAAACAATATTCAGCCTCCCATCCACCGCCCACGGATGGGGGGACAGCCTCGGGCTTCACCCCTGGCCCTTGGGTGCCTGGAGGGGGGGTGACCCCTTGATTTAAGGGGTCCCCACTCCTCCAGGGAACCCCGGCCAGTGGTGACTAGTTGGGGGGGTAATGCCACGGCTGCAGGGACCTACATAAATGTGTCCCCCGGCTGTGGCATTATGTCCCTGGCTAGTGGAGCCCGGTGCTGGTTTTAAAAATACGGGGGACCCCTACATCTTTTATCCCCCGTATTTTTGGAACCAGGACCGGACTAAGAGCCCGATGCTGGTTGTCTAAATACGGGGAACCCCTGTCCAATTTTTTCCCAGTATTTAAACAACCAGGACCGGCTCAAAGAGCCCGAGGCTGGTTATACTTAGGAGGGGGGACCTCACGCATTTTTTTTTATTTTTTTTAAAGCCATTCAGACCCTTCTCCATTAAGGTAATGGAAGCCCTGGACAACAAAATAGCATTCATGTCCTCCTCCCACTCCCTTCCCAGTCCCAAACACTAATTATTATTTTTTTCAATAAAAATGTACAATATATCACAAGTATGATGAGCAGGCAGGCAGCGGGCATTGGCGGCATCGGACTGAGATACAAATTAGTGGCGGAGGGCTGGGTCAGTTGATGGTGGGCGAGTTTGTAAGCCATTGGTGGTGGCAGCGGGCATTGGCTCAGAGGCAGTAACGGGCATTGGCTCGGTGGCGGTAGGGGTCATCGGCAGGATTCGGCGGACATTATGGCTGTAGTGCCTCACCAGCCACTGACCTCACCGCACACAACTGGTATGTGGGACAGTGTGCGTGTGTGTTAATTGTGTATGTGTGTGTGGGACAGTGTGAGTGTGTGTACATTTTTGCAGTCCAGTGTGTGTGGGGGAGGGGAAAGTGGGAGAATGTGTGTGTAGTCTGAGTGAGTGTGTGTGGGGTTTGGGGGTGGCCAGTCTGTGTGTGTGTAATCTACAGTGTGTGTGTGTGTGTGTGTGTGTGTGTGTGTGTGTGTGTGTGTGTAAGTAAGGGGGAGGGGCAGTCTGTGTGTGTGGGCGGGATGTACTAATGACCATTTACCGAAGAGGGATATGTATTAAACCACGGGCATGGAGATGCCCTTCTCACTCACCATCCAACTGGGTGAGCGAGCCGGGCAGGTGGAAAGTCAGCAGCAGGGGCAGCATGCCGGATATCAGCAGACGAGGGTGGGGGCTGTAAGGCACGTTCGGAGCCCAAAGCCGGAGATCAGCAGCATGTTGACCGGCAATAAGCAGCTTCTGCTTCCGCGTTCAACATGCTGCTGATCTCCGGCTTTGGGCTATGCAGGGTTCGGGGGATGGGTGTCCTCTGCCGGTGTACTGCAGCACCGGGGGTGCGGGCTCCGGAGGCTTTCAGCACTGTTGAATATCCAGCTGCCTCAAGTATGTACAGCCCGCACCCTCTGCTGCTGATATCCGGCATGCTGCTGCTGCTGCTGCTGGCTGTCCCCCCGCCCAGCTCGGCCACACAGCTGTATGGTGAGAAGGGCATCTCAGTTCCCGAGGTTTAACACATATGCCTCAGTAAATGGCCTCTGCGGTAAACGATACTAATGCTTACCGTGACAGTAACAGCGGGGAGGACGGCACACATCGGGATCCTGCAGCAGGAAAGAAGAACCCCTTCGGAGCGCAGCAGACCACACTGAAAAGGGTGCATACCCGGTGCGGTGCTCTGCATCCCGGGTGGTGCCGAAGATGTGGAGTGTCGGAGGTGGCAGAAGCGCCGCAGCTTGGGGTGAGAAACCGCTGCAGCCCTTCCGCTGCTAAACTCTGCAATTAGTCTATTAAGGGGGTGTGCTCCCCTCACCATAGTGCCCCACAGGCCATGTTAATTCTGGGGGTAGGATCCCCTCACTCTATAATGGTAATTTTGGCTCATATCATGTGCTGTAAAGTGAATTTTGGCTCATACCGTGTGCTATAATGTGAATTTCGGCTCATACCGTGTGGGGTAATGTGAATTTTGGCTCATACCATGTGGAGTAATGTGAATTTTGGCTCATACCGTGTGCTATAATGTGAATTTCGTCTCATACCGTGTGCTATAATATGAATTTTGGCTCATACCATGTGGGGTAATGTGAATTTCGGCTCATACTGTGTGCTATAATGTGAATTTTGGCTCATACCGTGTGGGGTAATGTGAATTTCGGCTCATACTGTGTGCTATAATGTGAATTTCGGCTCATACCGTGTGGGGTAATGTGAATTTCGGCTCATACCGTGTGCTATAATGTGAAAGGGGCACCAGTACTAGATAGTATAAGGGGTCCTACTACACTGAAGGACACGCCCCTTTTGAGTGACCGCGCCCCTTTTCTGGAGCATAATTGCTATCTGCACTCTTTTTCATTCCGCCTTCAAAAATTCAACTTCGACCACTGCACCTACATCTGTACATACACACCCTGACATCTTTATATACAGTGACACCGGTGGCGTCTGCACATACTTTCCTTTTGTATTTTTTTTTATTATTATTATCATTTTATTTATTTATTATTTTTATAAATTTATTTATTTATTTATTTATTTGGGGGGGGGGGGGGGTGCCATTATTGATCTTGCCCTGGGCTCCAAAAACCCTAGTTACGCCTCTGGCTTTGAAGTAACAGTTATAATTTGCATACTATACAATTGTACGGAGCAGCTGATAGGTTGCCATGGGCAACTTCTCCACAGGCTCACTTCTCCAGCCTTTTCAGTGCTTCATGAATAGATCCCAAAGAACTCAGAAGTAAAGAAAACTATGTTATGGTAGTGTGATGTAAACAGTGATATTCTGCAGGATCCTCTGATAACTGTAAACTCTGTGTTTGCTGCACAAACATCTCACAGCTCATTTCTGTTTTCACATAAAACATGTATCCCTGACTGCTTGCCTTGCTGGATTGAAGATGTAAGAGAAATATGTTATTACCACGGGCTGTTACAATGTTGACCGTGAAAGGTTATAAGCAAAAAATGACCATAAGCACTTTATAGATACATTTAGGGGTCTATTTACTAAGCCTTGGATGGAGATAAAGTCGCTGGTGATAAAGTACCAGCCAAACGGCTCCTAACTGCTATGCCACAGGCTGTGTTTGAAAACTGACAGTTAGAAGCTGATTGGCTGGTACTTTATCTCCATCCAAGGCTTAGTAAATAGACCCCTTAATGTCTATTATAAGAATGGTACCTTTCTTTTTAGTATAGCGCCTTGGGTCCTATTGGAGAAAGAGTGCTATATAAATAAAATTATTATTATTATTATTATTATATGATTAAAGATTAAAAATACACCAGCAATATCACATTACACTTATATGCTTTATTTGATAGTGAACTCTTACAAGTAAGCTAATTATTCACTCCCAATGATCAATGTGAAGTAAATAAATATAAATATATAGCTCAATCACAAACAGAGCTTAATAGCTTGTGACATATAAAATGAGATGGTAATTTGATTTGTGGACGAACAAAGGAGTTTATAAATTATGTATAAAATGATTAACTCCAATTACCCCTCAAATATAAAGTAACATATATTCATTAATTACATTTAAAAATATATACTGGATTGTACAGCTAACAATATCATTGATTTCATTGCATAGAGTATAAATACACATAGATTATTATTAAAAACAGATATTAAATATAACATAAGAATCTAAACTACTGTATGTAAATGTGCTTGAACTGTCATTGTTCTATGGCAGTGATTTTCAACCTTTTTTTTACTCGCGGCACACCAAACAGTATTTTATAATTGCCAAGGCACACCATCAGTTCCCCACAGAATAAAAGCAAAAAACACATATTGGCCCTCACAGTAAAAAAAAAGTTCCACACATACATTGGCCTACACAGAAAAACATTGCTCCCCACATAAATCTTATTGTTACCCACATGAATAATTTACATTGTTCCCCCCCATAAATCCTTATTCTCCCCACATAAATCCTATTGTTCCCCACAGGAGAAATAAAACAACAAATATTAAACCCTACCGGTCAGCTGTCCTCCTCCCTGTCCCTCAGTGGCGGGGGTTGTTCATAGTGGAGGGGTTGAGAATACTGAGCAGTGGGCGGTTGGGCAGGTGTGGATGTGGGTGGGCAAGGAAAGCTGTGTATGCAGGCGGGAACTGGAAGATGTGTATGCAGGTAGGTGGGCTGGCTGGGTGGTGAGAAGCGGCGGCCGTGACCTAGGATATCACACCGCCGCATCTTCAAGGCATAGGTCACGGCCGGAGCACGACTGCTCCTCTAAGAAGAGCCTGGGCCAACAGTTCACTCTGAAGGTGTACGAAGCGGCTCTGGCACCGCGGCACACCTTGAAACTGGTCGCGGCACACTAGTGTGCCACGGCACATTGGTTGAAAAAGCCTGTTCTATGGTATACAGCCAGAAAGGATACTTACATGGGCTCAGCTCTGGCTTTTGAACAGAAAGGTATATGGAGTTCAGAGGGACAATTAACAAAAGACAAGAAAGAAAGACCCTCTGTTGGCGCACTCATTGAGAAAGGAAAATTACATAGATATTAAAACTTAACTTTTAATTAAATCTGTGTTGAGAAAGATTACCGATAGGTAATAGTGATCCCTCCTGTGCACTATCAAAAACAGTAACAAAAACAGTAATATGCACTCTGGTCATTAAGTGTACAGGATAATCAGGGCCGGCTCCAGGCCTACTAGCACCCTGAGTGAGAAAATTTAAGAGCACCTAACCCCCCCACTCCTATGTGCGCGCTGCATGCGTGTGCTCCTGGAAAAGTGGACGTTGCCTCCTGGAAAAGTGGGCATGGCCTTATAACTTCATATAATCAAACTATAAATATATTTCCACACCCCCTCTACGCACACAATTAGCAGCCTTACACATAACAGCCACAGTAGTAGTGTTCCTTACACACGATGTCTCCAGTATAGTGCCAGATACACATAATGTCTCCAGTATAGTGCCAGATACACATAATGTGCAGTGCCAGATAGACATAATATGCCGCCCAGCAGTGCCAGCTACACATGACATGCCCCACAGCAGTGCCAGCTACACGTGACATGCCCCGCAGCAGTGCCAGCTACACACAATATGCAGCAGTGCCAGCTACACATGATAGTGTTCACTTTTTAGGGCAGGGTGCTGATCACAGGGAGGGCATATTTTTAAGTTAGGAGGGCAAAATGATGTACATACTGTAATGCTTGTTGCTCCCCTACCTACATGCCAAAGCATGGACAGTGCGCGCCGCAAAAATTTAGGGGCGTTGCTTCATGTAGAAGGGGTGTGGCCACATAATAGTGTCAATTCGCATTACACCACACAGTAGTGCAGCTAATACACATTGCACCAGGTAGAACCTCCTATACACACTGCGACAGGCAGAGCACGTTAGACACTTTGCGCCAGGTAGAGCACGTTAGACACTTTGCCTAGCCACAGATGCCTAACGGGAACACTACATGATATGCCCCCCAGCCGTGCCAGCTACACATGACATGCCCCCAAGCAGTGCCAGATACACATGACATGCACCCCAGCAGTGCCAGATACACATGACATGCCCCCCAGCAGTGCCAGATACATAAATGGCCACAGTGCCAGATATGTCCCCACAGTTCCAGATACATAAATGCCCCCACAGTGCCAGATACATAAACGCCCCCACAGTGCCAGATACATAAACGCCCCCACAGTGCCAGATACATAAATGCCCCCACACTGCAGATATGCCCCCACAGTGCCACATACATAAACACCCCCACAGTGCCAGATACATAAATACCCCCACAGTGCAGATATGCCCCCACAGTGCCAGATACATAAATGCCCCCACAGTGCAAGATACATAAATGCCCCCACAGTTCAATACATACATGCCCCCACAGTGCCAGATACATAAATGCCCCACAGTGCCAGATACATAAATACCCCCACAGTGCAGATATGCCCCCACAGTGCCAGATACATAAATGCCCCCACAGTTCGATACATAAATGCCCCCACAGTGCAGATATGCCCCCACAGTGCCTGGTACATAAATGCCCCCACAGTGCAGATATGCCCCCGCAGTGCCAGATACATAAACGTCCCCACAGTGCCAAATACATAAATGCCCCCACAGTGCCAGATACATAAATGCCCCCACAGTTCGATACATAACTGCCCCCACAGTGCAGATATGCCCTCACAGTGCCAGATACATAAATGCCCCCACAGTTTGATACATAAATGCCCCCACAGTGCCAGATATGTCCCCCACAGTGCCAGTTACATAAATGCCCCCACAGTGTAGATATGCCCCCACAGTGCCAGATACATAAATGCCCACACAGTGCATATATGCCTCCACAGTGCCAGATACATAAATGCCCCCACAGTGCCAGATACATAAATTCCCCCACAGTGCCAGATACATAAATGCCCCCACAGTGCCAGATACATAAATGCCCCCACAGTGCCAGATACATAAATGCCCCCACAGTGCAGATATGCCCCCACAGTGCCAGATACATAAATACCCACACAGTGCAGATATGCCCCCACAGGGCCAGATACATAAATGCCCCCACAGTTTGATACATAAATGCCCCCACAGTGCCAAATACATAAATGCCCACACAGTGCAGATATGCCTCCACAGTGCCAGACACATAAATGCCCCTTCAGTGCCAGATACATAAATGTCCCCACAGTGCCAGATACATAAATGTCCCCACAGTGCCAGATACATAAATGCTCCCACAGTGCCAGATACATAAATGCCCCCACAGTGCCAGATACATAAATGCCCCCACAGTGCAGATATGCCCCCAGTACCAGATACATAAATGCCCCCACAGTGCAGATATGCCCCCACAGTTCCAGATACATAAATACCCCCACAGTGCAAGATATACCCCCACAGTGCAAGATATGCCCCCACAGTGCAAGATATGCCCCCACAATGCCCCCCACACAGTGCCCAATCCATAAATTCCCCCACGATACCTGCGGTGGTGGCGGGAGGGGGAGTGCCGCTGAGCGCGCGGGCGGACTCACTCTTCTAACACTCTTGTGTGCGCGCTGTGTGCGCGCTATGTGCGCTGCGCGGCGCCAGCGTCTGAAGTCAGACGCCGGCGCCGCACAGCCGCATACACAAGAGGCCAGGAAGCACTGCAGGATGGCTCCAGGCACAAATACGGCGGCGCCAGCGCATGGCGCCCATTAAGGGTGGCGCCCCGCGCGGCTGCTCTAGTCGAACATGCCTGGAGCCAGCCCTGAGGATAATCAAACAATTAAGAAAGAGTAGAAGTGCTACAATATAAGAATATTTAACGCAAAATAGCCTAATGTGCAGCAGAACACTGATATATCCCAGAATTTGGGAATTCAACAGTGGTGCCCTTTGGTGAATATTTGTTACCATACACCCTATATCCACGAACAATACTGGAAATTAATTTCTTGTCCGAAATTGTGATCTACTCACATTTGATATATCCATTGAAGATAATACAAAGTCTAAAGAGAAAGTAGGAAATCCAGGAAGTGACCAATCTCGCTTGATGGGCGAAATGTGTCTTCCGGTGACACCTGGCAGCAAGGACACGACAAGCACCCTTTGTGACCGCATTTTGCAGCGGTCCACTACACCCACCTGACCTCCGCTCTCCGCTCATTTTCGGGAGTGGTAATTTATATCACTGACCCTCCCGCTATTCTGACCGATGAATATAGGTTATGCCAGACATGCTAAAGCAGTTAATAAGGGATTACTCCTCATAAACATGTACATACGTAATTCTGATTGATCCACTGTTTGGTTGTGTTTTCTGCCAGATGGATGCACTACATAGGATTGGATCTGTGTTCCTCCTGAGTGTGGCATACTGTTACTGTTACTAATTTTCACTGTTGCACAGCATAGTGGCATTCTATTTCTTCCTAAAGGACTATTTTTTAAAAAATTTGTCATTTGGCAACAGTTGTTAGATGTTGGGCAACCTTGTGAGCTAGATGTAACGGTATTTTGTTAGTTCAAGTCAGCAAGAGTTATACAGCAACTTTAATAATATCAACTCACTCTATGTATCAATTGAACATAAACATTAACATATTCCTAAAGTGAGTACAGCTGAATCTGTGACACCTGTTTATATAAGATCCTATTTGAATGCAACTGAATTTTATCTGCTAATACAGTATTATTTTTTCTCTTTGAATGCAATTCAGTTTCATCTGTTAAGTTCAAAATATTTTTTTTCCTTTGATTGGTACTGTATTCCTCTAATATTTGTCTTCCCCTCTAATCTTTGATATTCAGGACTCTCATTGGTGATTCAGTGAGTTCCTGTACGGTTGGTAACTGGCGGGTATCTCACTGTCTAACGCCAACAGCAGATCCACTTTTCTACTACACTTTATCTCTATCTACAACTCTTTTTTCATATTCATGGAATCTCATCAATGATTCCGGTAAAGATACGGTTTATATACTACCAAACCACACTTTAAATGTCCAATCTCGTCCGATCTTGGAAGTGATAAAATGTCAGGCCGGATCAGTATCTGGTGGGTGACTCCCAGAGAATATCCGGGGTAGTAGGCTCATGAAAATTTACAATCCAGTCTAACATACTGTAATATTACATACTGTAATCATATTCAGGGCAGGGTAATCATTGCATGGACATAAGAACCAGCTTTTTCCCCCCACACAAAAAAGAGGCCCCCATGGGACATTTACTATGCTTCAGCTATGGTTCTGATAAAGCGTTCCATGTAACAGTTCAATAGGCATTAAGAGATTGTAGTAAGAGAGTATTAAAGGGTGTATTCATGAAGCAGCGAAAATTGTGGAGAAGTGAGCCAGTGGACAGTTTGGACCTGATCGCCCGCTGTGTGAAAACGCACAGAAGCGATCAGACCTGAATTACCCCCAGTGTTCCTAATTACTGGTTTCAGAAATTACATATAATGTTCTCTCTATGGTGACTACTCTGTTAAATATTGGACACCCATCAATGGTCTGTAGAGGAACAGTAGAAGTCTAATAATGATACAAATTTGATGTAGTTTAGAAAGTTTTTTCAAAAAGTTTCCCATAGACTCAGAAATTGAAGGCAGGATGTCACAAATCTGAGCAGCAGAGACCGGACCAGGAATGATTGTTACTGAACATTATGTTTAAAGGATGGACCTCAGTCACTGGACACAAGTCTTGACAGGCAGGAGGAGTAAAACATGAAACAATAAAGGTAATGCAGGTAGTTAGGCATCAGCAGTAACAAGACTAGAGTTAGTAGAAACAGGGCTGATTTATCACTGATATAAAATAATGTAGATGCAGATAACAGAACTAAAATTACAGGAAATATGGAAAATGATGATACTGAAGGTGCACAGGTAACAGAAATGAAGAAATTTGAGACAGAAATCAGAAAAGTCAGGGGATGGAAAAGAGAGAAGAGTCTAGTGCTGAGGTCAGAGGTGACAAAAATGCACAAGGCTGGTGTCAGGCCAAAAGTCAGTTGTCCAATAAAGAAAAATAAGGAAGTACAACAACAGGCACAGCAATTGCAGTGCCAACACCAAACAATTATGTTGCATTGCTCTGATGGGAAAATACCCTTTAAAAAGGTAACAGTCAGAGATAATCAAAGGCAGCTGGAGAGTTGTGAGCACAGAATGAGCATGTTCAGAGCAGCTGATCTGAAGCTTATCTCTCCTTTAACCACTTAACTGCCTAAAGGTGGGTACACGCTGGCAGATATATTGGCCGATCAATTGATCGGCCAATATATCGCCAACGGTTCCGGTATGAAAGATAGATAGTGTCTAGTTAGACAGTCAATAGATAGACACCATATGTTAGATGGACATTAGGTCGACAGGGTCAAAAGGTCGACAGGGTCAAAAGGTCGACATGAAAATGGTCGTCATGAAAAAGGTAGACACCCTGTTTTTTGTATTTTTGTGGTTTGTGTGGATAGTTTTGTCATCTGGGACCCCCAATTGTAGAAAGGCATACCCTCGCGGGGCTTCGGGCACGGTGGCTCGCTGCGCTTGCCACAAGGTTTATAACCGTCGTTCACAGACATATCGCGTTGGCCCTGCTACACAGACGATGACCAATATATCTGTAGATACATTGGTACATTGGCCCTCATTCCGAGTTGTTCGCTCGTTATTTTTCTTCGCATCAGTGCGATTAGTCGCAAACTGCGCATGCGCAACGTTCGCAGTGTGCCTGCACCAAGTAAATTTGCTAAAAAGTTTGGTATTTTACTCACGGCTTAACGAGGAAATTTCTTCGTTCTGGTGATCGGAGTGTGATTGACAGGAAGTGGGTGTTTCTGGGCGGAAACTGGACGTTTTATGGGTGTGTGGGAAAAAACGCAGCCGTTTCTGGGAAAAATGCGGGAGTGTCACTAAGAGTCCCTTTGCGGGCTTGCTGTGGGCTCGGTGGCTCGCCGCACTCGCCCCAGAATCTATTTCCACTCTGTGGGTGTAGTGGACACCCACGAGTGGGAATAGCCCTGTTGCGCCAGGATTTCGTCTGTCAGTATTGTCAGCTGTCGGGATTTTGGCGTCTGTGTCCTAAACACCAGGATCCCGACATCTGGCATGTTAACTGCAACCCAGTTGGAGGACTGAGAGCTTGAAGTATGCGCAATTTGGAGAGTATGATATGGCTTTGATCGACTGTTTGGTATACAGAGGATTAGTTTCTGTGACTATTTGAAGATGGATAGGTAAGTACCATCAATATAATTGTTAAATCTTAGAATTTTTGTAAGTCCTTGGAGCTGTCATCATTTCTGCACTATAGAAGGAGCAAAGTTGTGAAAAATCTGAGTTTAAGTATTCAACATAAAGATGGTTCCAGAAGAAAGGCTTATTTGACTTGCTGTCAGTCTGAGATAGGTAATAAAATGTAACGTAAAGTTTTATCTAAGGAAGAAGAAAGGTGTGTATCCCTTTTGCTTGAAAACACAGCAGGCAGTCATTTTTTTTTATCCTATCATTGTGATTAAAGAGATAGGGAGGTTATCTGAACTACAGAAACATACAGTCCCTGCAAAATCTGATTGTGTTTAAATCCACACTTGTAGAAATGTAATTTTAATGCATTTTATTGCCATTTCGGGGATTAGCCTGCTTATAACATTATTGAAGAATTGAAATGACATCCCTTAACATTTATTGATGCTGAATACTGTAAATAGCTCTTTAAAGTACTTACTGGAATATCAACCTTCACTCATGGTAAAGATGGAAGCCATATTTGTTCATAAGACTCCATTTATAATTGACATCTGACAAGCTGTTTCAAATTGTTTCAGCTTAGAGCTGACACAGGAAAAAGTACAGACACTGCACTTTGTTTGAACCCATATTGTGAAGTTATGACCTTTATCTAAGATATATTTTACAGTAATTTCCTAGCAGAAATATAATGTCAGCAGCTAGACATGTGAGCTTGAAAGGGTATTTGTCAGTTTGCGGTATAGCAGGTGTAAAAATATAACCAGACATATGTAGGTTTCGAGGTTAGCAAAAAACCCCCAGTTATTCCACTTAAGAGCACATATAAAAAATATAGACGTTGGCAAACATATTACGTATAAGATAGAAGTTTTATTAGCCAATAGGATTAAGCTTCGTGTCAGGAATCGACGACACGATATGTTCATTTGTATCACTTTATAATTTACTGCTGGTAGGAAATAAAGCTCTCTCTCTACTCTATTACTTTCCACTTTACACACGTGTGGCTAGTTATTACAAAGGTTATTTTGTTGACTGGTCACTGGCTGCAGCCGTGTATGAACCTGATGCTGACTGACTGAATGCGTGCTTGAACTTGGTTAAGCAAGGGGTGCCTTTTCCTGGGGTTACATTTATCAATATGGAGGTTCCGAATCCGAGATCCCACATCACCTGTTGAACAGCGGACGACTGGGCGGACGGTTCCTGGACTGAGACTCAAAACCCATGCATGGTACGTAGAGATATTTCTCTGTAGACTCTCATTCCGTTAACTGTTCAATCTGTTCCGCTGGGAGACAGGCATCGGGATCGTGCGCACAAAGTTCACTCAGTAAGCAGGTTGATTTTTTCATTTTCCTTCTATTATCTTGCTTATATGTGCTTATATGTGTTATAAAGGCGTAAGAATAAATGAATGTGGGAGTAAATGGATTCTGAGTATTTAGAGTGTGTCTGCATATAACCAACTGATGGGTTGTTAAACTGGATGTTGCTGCAACCACTGTCTTGTTTTGTCTTATATTGAGAATTAGAACGTAGGTTAAGTTTGTGTTACTGCAGTCTATATGTGTAGGATATTGTAGAAAGACTTTAAAAAATAAGTCAGAGTTATGAAACAGACATGTCCCCTTTGTAAGTGTGTAGTACTCTTAGTAAAGGCACACCACGATCAGAAATTTTATTTACATTATATTTGTAATCCAGGAGAATCACCCTTATTCTCTGAACCGTGGGAAGAGGGGTTTAACATTTTTGTAACAATAGGTTGTCATTTTATTCTTAAAGTAAGAAATATTGGAAAGGATTGGTCAGATATACTGTCTGAATTGGAAGGTTCAGAACAATATATTGTACATAATATACGAGTCTAAGTTGTACTCACAGTAGACTATCATTGCATCTGACTTGCATACCTTGTTAGTACCATAAAACACGTCCTGTCGCTTTAAAAATTATAGCGTACAGAGTTAAGAAAAAAAAATCAGGAACGGAAGTCATTTAAAACTTTTTTTTCTCTCTCTTCCATGAGCTGTAACCACAGACTGGTGCGAGCAATGAATGCATGTTAAATGTCCTGTCAGGATTGTGTCTGCATAGCAATCATACATAAGTTAGGGGAGGGACATCCATTTGTTTTAAAAGCAGTAGTGTACTCTGCAGAAGAAGGGGTTTGGGAAAATAGAGAAAACCCAGATGATGTGTTCATACTAATGGGATGTCATTTCATTCCAAAGGATAGTGACATAGGTAAAAATTGGTTACAAATCACCTCTGTTTCAGGCAATTTTCCTCAATGTTATATCTCTGAGGATCCGTTAGATCCAGGTTACTGATATTCCCGGATTTTATTGAATACTTACTGGCCATAAGTATGGGAAATACAAATACTTATCCTCCGGATGAAGCACCTCGGAGTGCCATGGACATTATGAAGAATGTACATGGTGAGCAATGCTTGAAGGGTATGAGACGATTGATTCAATGGGCAAAAGTGACTACTAATGGCACTCTAGACCCGGATAGGTTGAAATAAATTAGAGTAACCTATGGGAGATATGTGAAGGATAATAATCTGGAACAGAGTCTTGATTTGTGGATTAAAACAGGTAAATTACTTCAGTATAAGAAAAAGTTAGAAGAGTTAGAACAAACTCAAGAACAAATGGCTCTAATTAATATGGATGATTTTAAAGATGCAGACATATCTGGACAGGGAACAATTAGACGCAAAGGTTCCAAGAAAACCAAAGGGTATCCTTACTGGGCATGTCCAAATTGTGGACATTGTAACCCACCAGATAACACAATATGTCCAGTTTGTCAGACACCCTGGTCTTACAAATGTAAACCCTGTAAAAGACCAAATGTTAGGAAATCTGTTAAATCTAAAAAGTTAATCAGTAAATGGTTGCCAGTGTTAAAACAATAAAAGATCTACTAATTATATCTAAAAATGTGTATGCCCTAAAGTTATACATTGGCAAACTAAAGAGTGCACAGCATGTAATGTCAAAAGATCAGGAGTGCATCCTAAACAAACTGGATGTGTGGTCTCTAGTCTGGCATCTGCACCTCCAGCATATACTGTACCCGAGGGACCAGTCCCCTATGGATTGTATCCGGTATGTACACAAGATTCAATCACACCTGCTGTAGCAGCTGTGGATGGTAACGCAGCGCAGGCAGAGCGGCGCAGAACCACAACATGGTACAAGCCATAAACAAATTCAGAACTGTTAACATAACAGTTACAGAACTCCCTGATGTTAAACAACAATTTATGGAGTTCATTAGACATGTAAGAAAATTAAAAATAATTTAAACCTAGAAATAGAATCCAAAAAGGGTTATGAGTTTTCTGGATCCTGCTTAGTGATGGACAATTGGACTCAGGTGGCATGGAAATGCAAACATAAATCCAGCTGGTGAATTAATCTATTCTTTACTCCTTTTTGCCTTCCCATGTGGGCTGGTCTGGTCCGTCATTAGGTAAAACTGGGGTCCAAAAGTCTCAATTTCAGGCTGCTTTTGTCTCTGAAACTGCATGCTTATCAAATTGTGTAAAGAAATTATTCATAAATTGTAATCAATGTGTTTGCACTTTTCTGTCATTTTGTGCCACAGAATAGCAAAATATATAGTCTGTAAATTACATTGGTAAATATGTATTGAATCAGTGGCTACAAATGACTTGTAGACTTCAATGGAAGTGTGTATTATAATGTATTATGTAAGTTCTAATGGTTTATCATTAAACTCCAGCTAACCCCTGTTCGGAGTTGGGAGAGTGCTGGCTCACTCTCAGTGTTTTATTTGTGTGTGTAAAATAGTATTCTCTTAATATAAAGTTTTGGATAAGTATAATGAAATGTGTTGTGGCCAAATGAATATTGCCCCAGCCAATAGCAAAGGGCTGTCATAAAACTAAAAATATAACATGTATTTGTATTAAAAAGATCTCCACAGTAAAATTAATATCTCTGTGTCTAAAACAGTAACAGTTCATAGGTAGATAATTAGAAACATGTTACAGATGTAAAAAAATATTTTCTTTAATGTACAGCTCGTTACTGTTCCAGTTACAGTGTGTAATGAAATGTCAGAGAATCAGGAAGTGTTTGGGTAACTATTACAAGGGGTGGGGCCAAGTGATGAAGTAAACTAGGTATGAGAAGTGGGTAGAACTGTAGTCATAGTCCATACCCCTAAGATAGAAGTCTGCCCTCATGATACAATTACATTTACATGGTATAAAATCAAGATTGTAACTGTAAACTGTAACAATGCATAAATAATACCTCTAAAAGATGTTAGGTGAACATACATTAACATTGCATCACTGTTGATGCTTGGCATATAACAGTAAAGGAAGTAAAGGAAGTAAAGGAAGTAAAGGAAGGAGGTTTATTTTAGAAATATCTCTATGACGCACCTAGTCATTTCTAGAATTAATCACCTATTGTACAAAATACATTCCAAGGGCATCACAGAAAACGAAGTCTTATATGATGCCATCAAAAAACAAGTGTAAGGTATTTTTAAATAGAACCCAAATGTCAAGCCTTATTGCTATTCATATATAAAAAAAAATGTAGGGTACATAGAAATAAGTTATAATATGCACAAAACAAAGTACACTGCATTTCTGCTTATAGTAAGCATATCACTACAAAAAGGAGGAAAATTATTTCAGAAGTTAAACCTCCTCAAACATGTAAACAACTCATATCCTTTTTAGGACTGATCACTTATTACAGAGAGTATATTGTAGGCGCATCACAGAAACTACAAGTGTTCTATGATGCTCTAAAGGAACAAAATGCACAAGGTGCATTACTCATGACACAAGAACAGCTAGATGCTTTTTGTCAGCTAAAAACAGACATAATATCAGCACCAGCACTGGGACTTCCTGATTATGCAAGGCCTTTCAATTTGTTTTGTTGTGAAATTTCAGGCCATGCGCAAGGAATATTAACGCAGGTACATTGTGACAAATAGCGACCCCTAGCGTATTACTCAGTACAGTTAGACCCAGTCATACGGGCAGCACCAACCTGTGTCAAGTCAGTAGCAGCAGCAGCATTACTGTTAGACAAGGCTGCTGATATTGTTCTGGGTCATCCCTTAACTGTACAGGTGCCTCACTCGGTGACTGAAATTCTGAACCAAGTGCAGACTAAACATTTATCTGCTGCTAGACTAACCAAATATGAAGTAGCATTGCTTACACCATCCAATGTCACTATCAAACGTGGTACTTCTTTGAACCCAGCTACATTATTGCCGCTGGTTTCAAAAGAGGGGAATGGTGCGAGTGATGATGAAATGACAGGCACAGAAAACCAATCAAATTTTTCAATTTCTATACACAATCAAGAACATGATTGTATAGAGTTCATGAATCTTGAAACTGCAAGTACACCAGAAATACAGGAACATCCTCTACTAAATGCAGATTTACATTTATTTGTGGATGGCTCCAGGTACTATGTGGATGGGGAACCGCATACAGGTTTTGCAGTTACCACAGAAACAGACATCTTAATACAGGAACCCCAGCAACCAGGTAGTTCAGCTCAGGAGGCAGAACTTAAGGCACTGATTGCAGCCTGTATTTATGCTAAAGGTCAAACAGTTGACATGTATACAGACTCAAGGTAATGCTTTGGTATTGCCCATGACTATGCAGTTATCTGGAAGAGATTTTATAGGTTCTTCAGGAAAACCAATAAAACATGCAGACTGTATTAGGGCATTATTTGCTGCCTTTCAATTGCCAAAGTAATTAGAAGTTATAAAGGTCAAAGCACACACTAAAGAGGATACTGCAGAGGTCAGAGGAAACGCTCTAGCTGATCAGGCTGCAAAAGCTGCAGCAGTCCAGCCTCTGCCAGACACTCAGGTGATGTTAACTGTCACACCAGAGTCATTAGACTTACAGTTATTGTGCAAATTACAAGCACAGGCCTTAGGCAAGGAGAAAAAGGACTGGGAAAAATTAGGTGGGCGAATACACGATGACAGATGGATGGTAGAAAACCGTATCTGTTTACCACGTTCACTTTACCCAGTCTTAGCACAAATATTGCATGGAAAAACGCACCAATCCAGAGATGCAATGGTGAGGATTTTAAACCAGCATTGGGTAGCACCAGGTTTCACACAAGCAGCACAGGCTTATGTTGCAGGTGTGTAACTTGTGCTTTACATAACCCAGGAAAGGTTGTAAAGGTACCAGCAAAAAGAACCCCACAAACTTGCTACCCCTTTCAGAGATTACAAATAGACTTTATCCAGTTACCTAAATGTTCTGGGTATGAAAATGTACTTGTGTGCAAAGACCTATTCTCAAATTGGGTTGAAGCTTGGCCTTGTAGAGCAGCAAACGCCAAAACAGTTGCAAAGAAGTTAATGCAAGAAGTAATATGTAGATATGGAGTACCTTAAGTTATTGAAAGCAACAGAGGTACCCATTTCACAGGAAAAGTATTAGGCAAAATTCTGTCAGATTTAGGTGTTACTCAGGCCTTTTACACTCCCTATAGGCAGAGTAGTAAACATGTAGAAAAACTTAACTATTACCTTAAAACTAAAGCTATAAAAATAAGTTACAGAAACAGGCAAAACATGACTAGAAGGTTTACCCATTGCTTTGTTCTCACAAATACTTCAAGTGAAAAGCATGGGTTAATACCATATGAAATCTTATTTTGGTATTGTTGCTAGGACAGTATGTTATTTTCCTCAGCAACTGCAACATGATCATGGTGACTTAACTTATTATGTAATGCATATATAACAGCAACTAACCAAATTGCACGGCAAAGTTTTTGATTCTATTCCAGACACCAACTGTTCCCAAGACTCACATGGACTAAAGCAAGGTGATTGGGTGGTCACTAAGAAAGAGAAAGTCTCTTGAACCCAAATTCAAAGAACCGTTTTAAGTTCTGTTGACTACCGCCACTTCAGTCACGTTGAGTGAAAGAAACTCGTAAATAAACGCATCTCATTGCAAGAAAGTGACAAAGGAAGTATTATCCAATCACGATACATAATCAAAATATATAGATACAATTTAATAGGCCCCAGGCCATATAAGGGTCTGGGGGATGTATAATGTGTAACTTAGTTCTTCTTGTTAGCATGGTTATTCTTATATAAACAGTAATGATTGAACCTTACTTATATAAGGAGTCAAGTGATAGTGCAATAATCAGTAACTATGCCAAAAATAACAGAACAAAAGGGAATACACATAGGATGTCAAGAATTAACCAGGTAAAGACAAATAGGCATAAAAGATGCTGGTCATTAAATGTAAAACAGGACCAATATAAACAGTTGTCTCCAATTGTTTACTGTATCTGCAGGCTAGTATGTCACTTTGCAGACCATGTATGAAGTAAAATGTTGTACTTATTTAATAAATTATACTAGCCCAGAAGATATTATTGATGAAAAGATGAATGAAGTAATACAGTTGAAAAATCAGTTCGCTACTAATCATAATTATACCAGTGTATTTCCAGATTCTTTCTTTTCTTGGTTTTATAAACACTATACTACCAATTGCTTTTCAGAAATATTATCCATTGTTGCTAAGGGACTTGTTTTGCTGTTAATTGCATATTTTATGGTAAGGCTTATTATGTGGATACTGACACTAAAATGTTTTTCTACCTAAGGCATTGCTGAAACTGCTAAACTGCAACCAATTTATATGAAACTTATTGGAGGAGCTATAATATACAATTCCACATTCTTCTACTGTGAGACCTGCCATACCAAATACACAGAAGCTTCCAGCTGTCCCTACTGTTATGATGACATAATCTAATGAACTTTGCTGTCACAATATTGAGTCAAAAAGACTTTCGAGGACTATTGAGCAAGGACCATGAACATTATAATGATTCCATCCTCAAAAGACTCCTCTGCTTTATGAACTTTCTCTTGTGGTTAGGGATAAGAGAATAGGGAACATTGGTTCTGCCCGAGCATAGGGATGTTGAATGGACTAGCCCATGCCTGGAGTGCCCTTATGGTACACCAGTCGTGAAAGTAGGTGTCCCTATAGAATCAATGACCAGGTAAAGGAAGGGTAAATTAAAGGTAAAAATTAGAAACAAAGAGGGGAAGTTGATAAAGATGGAAGCCATATTTGTTCATAAGACTCCATTTATAAATGACATCTGACAAGCTGTTTCAAATTGTTTTCAGCTTAGAGCTGACACAGGAAAAAGTACAGACACTGCACTTTGTTTGAACCCATATTGTGAAGTTATGACCTTTATCTAAGATATATTTTACGGAAATTTCCTAGCAGAAATATAATGTCAGCAGCTAGACATGTGAGCTTCGAAGGGTATTTGTCAGTTTGCGGTATAGCAGGTGTAAAAATATAACCAGACATGTGTAGGTTTCGAGGTTAGCAAAAAACCCCCAGTTATTCCACTTAAGAGCACATATAAAAAATATAGACGTTGGCAAACATATTACGTATAAGATAGAAGTTTTATTAGCCAATAGGATTAAGCTTCGTGTCAGGAATCGACGACACAATATGTTAATTTGTATCACTTTATAATGTACTGCTGGTAGGAAATAAAGCTCTCTCTCTGCTCTATTACTTTCCACTTTACACACATGTGGCTAGTTATTACAAAGGTTATTTTGTTGACTGGTCACTGGCTGCAGCCGTGTATGAACCTGATGCTGACTGACTGAATGCGTGCTTGAACTTGGTTGAGCAAGGGGTGCCCTTTCCTGGGGTTACATTTATCACTCACAATGGCAGTCTGCAATCTTTATGGAAAACAACAAACAAAGAACCCCACACAAGTGCGGATTAATAGAGGAGGGGACCCGTGTGCAGGCTTTGCACGGGCACCCACCTCTACGTTAGAGGCCAGATCTACTGTGCATGCATACAGTAGGTCTCTGGGAAAATGATACTCCCATCCAGGGGAATCTTCCTGGTGAGCAGTGGCGTAAGTTCATCACAGTTGACCGGAGGCAAGATAAATATTGGTGCCCCCTATTTCCTATATTAAGATAAATATATGTATGTATGTATGTGTGCGTATATATGTGTGTGTGTGTGTGTGTGTGTGTGTGTATAGAGTGTTCTGAAAAAAATGTATATACTGTATTTATATACATATAATTGTCTTTTATTTTAAATCACACATTTCTTAGCAGTCATACCCAGGATTAGAACCCATGACCTGTTACACCGACAGCAGACACTATACTGATGGAGTTATTTGCTCCTGTATAGGAAACATGAGAATTCTAACTATATGAAGTTACGTGTAATTGTCAGAGAAGTATCTTCATATAGTTAAAATTCTCATATTTCCTATACAGGAGCAAACAGCTTCATCAGTAAGGTGTCTGCTTCCAGTGTAATCGGTTGTGGTTTCTAATCCTGGGTGTGATACTTGTAAAATATGTATATTCAGTATAATAAAAAGGGTGTGATTTGTAAGGCGCAGGGACCAGTGAGGAAGTCGGCCACTGAAAAGACAGCGACAGCTATCAATTAACTTAATTCAATGGTGTCACAAAATGGGAGTAGAGGTGCCCCCCTTCAGAGCAGGAGCCCGGCGGCAGATGACTCTGTTGCCTCCCAGAGTTCTGCCTCTGCTGGTGAGTCCTATGTCCAATCCGCCCCTGCTCTCACCCTATTCCTGGGGACATATCTATCACGCCATTTTCCCGGTGATTTATGTCACCAGTGCTGGCTGTTGCGAGACTGTGGAGGGGTAAGTATAATTATATGGGTGCAGGGTGTGCAGTGTGGGCCCCCGCCCTGCTCCCATTATATGTAGATACACACCAATGCACACACACCTTGTTTTACTGTGGGGTGGCTGATTTAAAGGTCCAGATGCTAATGCAGAGCTGTTTACTAATTAGGAATAAGTTGCTGTAAATATAAAGCTCATACATAAATAACATATTTCTGCCCATACGGTATGCAGAGGTATGCACACTTGCAGATGTGACCAGCTCAGCATTGGCAGCAATCTTGCTGGGTACACACTAGTTGTCAGCCTATTTGGCTGATCGGAAAAACATATCGTACAGTAGTGGGTACATTGTCTAGTATGTACCCACTACTGCACTCTCCCACTGGTCATTTGCCAGGTTGCACCATTGGGCGTATAGCAAACGACATGACACGGGTGAATGCTGCCGTGAATTATATGTCGTGCAGTTGTGCAAGATATTGTTCAGTGTGTATAGGACAACCGATATATTGTTCTATCAGCAATGCTGTCGGCTGCATGCACACATCCTTAAGTGTGTATCCAGCTTTACAGTAAATCACCACCTGCGCTCTAACAGGTGGAAAAGATACACCTGTTATCAGGTGTTTCTGCATGTTTCTGCTGGTCTACAGGAGCCACACTTTTGTAAACACGCTCTTTACTATTTCTGGCCTATGTCCAGGGCCGCCTGACAAATTTTATCCTAGGCCCCTCTTTTGTTGAATGCTGAGTTTAAAAGAGTTATATATCACAACCTAATTGTACAATGATATTCATTGAAAACTGTGGTAATTAAATGAATATTCCATATACTTGCAGCTCACCCATACCTGTACTTTATGAATCCACTCCTGCACATTCTAGGATAAAGCAAATGATATAGGCATTCCTTCTAGCTGCTCAACCATGATGACAGCATCAAGGCCACAAAGTATCATTATAAGATATCCACAACCTAAAACCTGCAGGGAGCCAGGCTGTAACTGCAGTACCACAAGAAAGTAGATGGTTTGGGGGAACAGCTGTGATCCCCAAGGCCTATTGGCCTAGCCTGCAGCTTGATCAGCCTAATGGTTGATCAGACACTAGTTGGGTGGCCTTGATTCAGGCTGGCCCCCAGAGACGGTACATGTCCCTTTGCCCCCCCCCCCCCCTCCTCTTTTTAATTTGACTCTGCAGTGTCCACGGGGCCCTAGAAACATACTTGCCTACTCTCCCAGAATGGCTTGGAGGCTCCCGAAAATCAGGTGGCACTCCTGGCATCCCGAGAAAGATGGCAAGTCTCCTGGAGCCGACATTCACTTGTCCGCACCACCCTCCTGCCCGCTTACCCATTCAGTGGGCGGGACAATGGCACGATTTGTGCTGAATCGCGTCATCAAAAACCCACCCCTGCTCTACAGTGCCTGCAATCTGTGGATTATATAGTGGTGGGCAGGGCTGCCTGTAATGACGCGATTGCACCTCCATGCCCCCGCCCACATATACCAAAGCCACCTCCTGTTGTGCCGACCTGGCTGCCCCCTCCGCAGCCACAAAGTTGGCAAGTATGCCTAGGAAGGAGCCAAGATTCCCTAATGGATGATCTTGCTCTGGGATGGATATAGGCCTAATTCAGACCTGATCGTAGCAGCAAATTTGTTAGCAGATGGGCAAAATCATGGGGGTAATTCCGACTCGATCGCACGCTGCAGTTCGAAAGAAAAAACAATAGTGTAGATTCTGGCGCAAGGGTTATCAGCCCAATCTAAATCCTCAACAAATCCGCCCAAATAACAAATCAAACAATAACATGAAACAAATAATCTGAGGATAGATCAAAGGTGATAACAAGAAAAATAAAATTATATAGGTATACGTCACTTATGTGGTATGGAGTCCTTCTCGGAATTGCCACTCTTTTGATCGTCTCACAAAATCCAGATATTAAACATGTTTAATATCTGGATTTTGTGAGACGATCAAAAGAGTGGCAATTCCGAGAAGGACTCCATACCACATATGTGACGTATACCTATATAATTTTATTTTTCTTGTTATCGCCTTTGCTCTATCCTCCGATTGTTTGTTTCACGCATGCTGCAGTTGTTCGCAGTGCTGCGATCGGGTCGGAACTGTGCATGCGCTGGCACCGCAGTGTGCCGGCGCATGCCAGACGGCGGAAGGCCATCGGTACCTAGCGATCGCCTCTGCCTGATTGACAGGCAGAAGCATTCGCTGGGCGTTTAGCTGCCATTTTTGGGACGCGGTCCAGCCAACGCAGGCGTGGCCGGACCGTGCGGGGGGCGGCCCGCAGCGGCTGCATGACGTCACACGCAGCCGCTGCGACACCGTGGCAGCGATGAGTAACTCCTGGCCAGGCGCAGGAGCTGCGCTGGCCTGGAGTTACTCTTCAAGTACAAAAGCATCGCTGCTGCGCGATGCTTTTGTACTTGTGTGCGGGGCGGGGGGGGGGGGGGCACTGACATGCGGGGCGGATTAGCCCTGTGCTGGGCGTCCACCCGCATGTCTGGGAAGATGATCGTAGCTGTGCTAAATTTAGCTCAGCTACGATCAACTCAGAATGACCCGCCATGTACATTGCAGGTGGGGCAGATATAACATGTGGAGAGAGAGTTAGATTTGGGTGGCGTGTGTTAAAACTGAAATCTAAATTGCAGTGTAAAAATAAAGCAGCCAGTATTTACCCTGCACAGAAACAATATAACCCACCCAAATCTAACTCTCTCTGCACATGTTACATCTGCCCCCCCTGCAGTGCACATGGGGGGTAATTCCAAGTTGATCACAGCAGGAAATTTTTTAGCAGTTGGGCAAAACCATGTGCACTGCAGGGGGAGGCAGATATAACATTTGCAGAGAGAGTTAGATTTGGGTGGATTATTTTGTTTCTGTGCAGGGTAAATACTGGCTGCTTTATTTTTACACTGCAATTTAGATTGCAGATTGAACTCACCACACCCAAATCTATCTCTCTCTCTGCACATGTTATATCTGACCCCTGCAGTGCACATGGTTTTGCCCAACTGCTAAAAAATTTCCTGCTGCGATCAATTTGGAATTACTCCCATGGTGTTGCCCATCTGGTAACAAATTTGTTTCTACGATCAGGTCTGAATTAGGCCCATACAGCGGGATGTACTAAGCATCACATCCACGATGTATGCATATGTACTACTTACATATGCAATTAATATCATAAAGGACAGCTCTCCCAGTAAGAGCTGCCCTGTGCGATGTCGGGACTTCCGGGTTTAAGACCCGGGAGTCCCTCTGCACATGCTGGAGCTAGGTACATATGGGAAATGTGGCCAAAGTCCAAAAATTTCAGTTTTCAGGTTTTTGGCTGCATTATCACTTTAGTACATCCTGCCCATAGTGAGATAGTGAGTAAATGGGAAATCTAACAAAGGAAAGGGGTATGGGATAAGGAAAATTACACAAAATGAAACAAAATAGAGAAAATCAGACCAGTAATAGTATCTTACAAACAGAGCAGAGAATCAAGCTGCAATTTAAAGTATGTAGTCCAGTAAGGAATGACCGTTGTCTGATGGTCAATGATTTTGCATTTGATGGCAGAGATCCAATGGTTCTCCACCATTCATGGTAAAGGGAATAGCTGCAATAAATCACAATTATCAGGTCTAAATACTGATAATTGATAAATATGCCACTTAGAAACTCCAAGTAATTACAAGCATGTGTGCCTACACGTGCTCCAGGGTCTGCACATTACATAGGCCAATACTGAAGTATACACAACGGTGGGCATACACTCTGTGTGCTATCGCTAGCGATAGTGCATAGTGATGTCATGCCGCGGCCGGGCTGTACATGCAGCTTTGGACGATAAGTCCAAATTGAGCTGCATTTATAGCCGACACCGAGGGTTGTTAACGATCCGTGGTGCCATGGATCGGCCATCATCACCTGCATACACACTGGGTGATATAGTAAATAATATCGCGCTCAGGAGGGGGGAAATGAGCGATATTGTTTACTTTATCGCTAAGTGTGTATGCACCTTTAGTATTCCTCTTGTTTGTTTATTTGTTTTTTTGTTACTTTTGTAATACAGTGTAAGTTGATTTGTACTCAATTGATCACCGGAAGTACTATAACATTTTGATTCGGAATAACACCCACACACTACAGATATCAACATGTTGGACAGAGCCTCTGCGCAGTATGATCTGCAGGCAGAGCCGGCCATAGCTATAGGCAAACTAGGCAATTGCCTAGGGCATTTGATATGCATAGGGGCATCTGCAGCTTCTGCTGATTAAAATGATATGCGGCATGCCTATATTCTGTATAGCATTTCACATGCAGATACAGCCACAGTCTCACAAAGTATATACGCATGCTGTATATCAGTTTAATCAGCAGAAGCTGCTTGTGCATCCTAGCCACATAGCAATGCAAATAAGATGCATTTCCATAAAAAAAGCTGCCCGACATTAGCATTGAGGCAAGATTTATGAGGACACATCTGTATCCAAGCAGAGGCAGAGGTCACAGTGTTAGTGGCAGTGTGAGTGCTGTGTGCATGTGAGTGGGTTGGTTGTGCAGTAGTGTTCAGAATATGTGTAAGGAGCATTATGTGTGTCATGTAAAAATGCATTAATAATGTGCAACACACGTGTAAGGGGCGCTATGTGTGTCATTATGTGTATAAGGGCATTAATAATGTGTGGCATATGTGGAACAGGGTACTACTGTATGTGTGTCATTATGTGTATAGGGGCACTAATAATGTGCAGCAAATGTGTAGGGGGCACTATGTGTCATTATGTGTATAAGGGCATTAATAATGTGCGGCATATATGTAAGGGACATTATGTGTAAAAGGGCGGTTGTCATAATGTGTAAGGCACATTATGTTTATAAGGACATTAATAATGTGTAAGGGCAATTACTGTGTGGAATTATGTGTATAAATGCATTACTAATGTGTGGCATTATGTGTATAGGGTGCTCGACTATGTGGCGTTGCGTATAGAAAGGGCACTACTGTGTCATCTAATTAGAATAAAGAGCAATAGGGTGTGGTGTAATGTGAATAAGGAGCAAATCAATGTTATGTTATGTGAATAAGGGGCTCTACTGTGAGGAGTAATGTTTATAAGGTAAAGTGATACTACTGTGGGATGTAATATGAATTATGGACACTATCGCATGATCAAATGTGAATAAAGTTGCAGTACTGTGTGGCGTAATTGGAATTGGGGTTACTATTGTGTGGCCATGCCCCTTGCCAGCAAAAACACACCCTTTTTGGGCTGTGCGCCAAATGTGTGAACTGTTCCTATTTAAAATATAGGGGGTACAAACACCAAAATAAGGACTGCTATGAGTGAGGGGTGATGGTGCTTGGAAAGAGGTGTAACCAGTGGTGGTGCTAGGGGGCACCCGCCAAAATCTTGCCTAGGGCATCATATTGGTTAGGGCCGGCCCTGTCTGCAGGGGATACGCTTTGTAGATGGCGGTCAGGGAGATAGCGAAAGTGTCTTCAGTCTGAGCTGGGCCCTCTTAACTGCTGGGCTCCCGGACATGTCCCCCCACTTTGAATAGCCCTGCCTACATAAGACCACCCTTACTCTAATGTGCAGCAAATGTGTAGGGGGCACTATGTGTCATTATGTGTATAAGGGCATTAATAATGTGCGGCATATATGTAAGGGACATTATGTGTAAAAGGGCGGTTGTCATAATGTGTAAGGCACATTATGTTTATAAGGACATTAATAATGTGTAAGGGCAATTACTGTGTGGAATTATGTGCATAAATGCATTACTAATGTGTGGCATTATGTGTATAGGGTGCTCGACTATGTGGCGTTGCGTATAGAAAGGGCACTACTGTGTCATCTAATTAGAATAAAGAGCAATAGGGTGTGGTGTAATGTGAATAAGGAGCAAATCAATGTTATGTTATGTGAATAAGGGGCTCTACTGTGAGGAGTAATGTTTATAAGGTAAAGTGATACTACTGTGGGATGTAATATGAATTATGGACACTATCGCATGATCAAATGTGAATAAAGTTGCAGTACTGTGTGGCGTAATTGGAATTGGGGTTACTATTGTGTGGCCATGCCCCTTGCCAGCAAAAACACACCCTTTTTGGGCTGTGCGCCAAATGTGTGAACTGTTCCTATTTAAAATATAGGGGGTACAAACACCAAAATAAGGACTGCTATGAGTGAGGGGTGATGGTGCTTGGAAAGAGGTGTAACCAGTGGTGGTGCTAGGGGGCACCCGCCAAAATCTTGCCTAGGGCATCATATTGGTTAGGGCCGGCCCTGTCTGCAGGGGATACGCTTTGTAGATGGCGGTCAGGGAGATAGCGAAAGTGTCTTCAGTCTGAGCTGGGCCCTCTTAACTGCTGGGCTCCCGGACATGTCCCCCCACTTTGAATAGCCCTGCCTACATAAGACCACCCTTACTCTTCCCTGTCCTGCCTCTCCAGTAGTAAGGAGTACCAGATATGCATAGGTCTGCAATTGCACATACTGTATGCTGGTATAGTATTCACAGATCAGCCTCATCATTTCTGTATTTGATGGTTCATATATTTATTATATTTTAAATTAAGCTTGTATTTAATAAATAATCACTGTATCACTTACACAATTAACAACTAGTGTTTTTCCACCACAATAACTTGGTATCAGAAGCAGAATCCATATAGTCGTAGGAAATTAGGTAACAGAATCCTCTACTGTATATGAGCCTCAGAAACAATAATATCTCCCCTCTTATGCAATAGACTAATAAAAGAATATTATTTTCCCATTGAAATAATGTTTCTTACTGTAAATTGATTAATATAAGGAGTAATTACATTTTGCTGCATGTATTGTAATATATAATAGTACAGGTTGAGTATCCCATATCCAAATATTCCGAAATACGGAATATTCCGAAATACGGACTTTTTTGAGTGAGAGTGAGATAGTGAAACCTTTGTTTTTTGATGGCTCAATGTACACAAACTTTGTTTAATACACAAAGTTATTAAAAATATTGTATTAAATGACCTTCAGGCTGTGTGTATAAGGTGTATATGTAACATAAATGAATTGTGTGAATGTACACACACTTTGTTTAATGGACAAAGTTATAAAAAATATTAGCTAAAATGACCTTCAGGCTGTGTGTATAAGGTGTATATAAAACATAAATGCATTCTGTGCTTAGATTTAGGTCCCATCACCATGATATCTCATTATGGTATGCAATTATTCCAAAATACGGAAAAATCCCATATCCAAAATACCTCTGGTCCCGAGCATTTTGGATAAGGGAGACTCAACCTGTATTCTTTATGAATTGAGTTTTCCTAGTAATAATGAGAGGGAGGTAAAGACCTGCTAGATTAACTAGCAAAGTAAAATAAAATGTTTATACCTTGTGGAAATACATATGTTAATTGGGTTTGGGGGAAAAAAAGGTCCTGATTCAGAGGTGGGTGCCAATGTTTGCATGGCTGAGATTTATTGTAGTGCGCATGTGTCACAATTGTACTACATACGGGTTCACTACGATATGCCGGCGGTCGGGCTCCCGGCGACCAGCATACCGGCGCCGGGAGCCCGACCGCCGGCTTACCGACAGTGTGGCGAGCGCAAATGAGCAACTTGCGGGCTCGCTGCGCTCGCCACGCTACGGGCACGGTGGCGCGCTACGCGCGCCACACTATTTTATTCTCCCTCCAGGGGGGTCGTGGACCCCCACGAGGGAGAATAAGTGTCGGTATGCCGGCTGTCGGGATCCCGGCGCCGGTATACTGTGCGCCGGGATCCCGTCAGTCGGCATACTGAAGACCACCCCTACATACACATGGCGATTGCATAGTGACGGCGGATGAGTGAGGATTTATTTGCAACGTGAGTGACTGTCTAAGGGAGGTTCCTGTGGGGTGGCTTCAAAAACGCAGGCTTGTCACAACCATTTCAGAGGCTTACTTACATCAGACATACTGAACAACCATAGGGTTGTTCAGATGATCACTGCTGTGACCAATGATGCGTCTTTGTACGCCTACTCTCCACAGGAAGTTGAAGTCGAACCTTCAATTCTTTCGAGTCCAATACACTTTATGGGGGAATATAATTATTTAATTGCAGCTGCAGCTCCTATTTAAAGTGACAGGAGCTTTTCAACTGTTTGTGCCGCAGGGTGCGAGTGCTGTGAGTGCCTATTATTTCTGCTTACACCCTCCTGAAGTGCAAGCAAAAATCTTTCCTAAGTCAGGCTTTTAGGCGCTTTTACTGCCTACCTGTCATTTGGGTGCCTTAACAGCAGCATGCCCAGTAGCTGCATGAGTTTTGCCATTTTATGTGGCTAAGACCCTTCATTTTGGGTGCAACATCTGCAATAAGTAATGAAGGACTGATGCACTTGCACCCTGCAGCACAAACAATTGAATTGCTCCCATCACTTTAGACGAGAGCTGTGGCCGTGGTAAAACAATTGAATTCTCCCCTATGAAGTACTGTATATATAATTGTATCTGCTGAAATCTGGCATATGCCGTAGCAACACTAGAAGAACCAAGAACAATGCTCCAAGTCTCACCTGTAAGGGAACCCAAGTCTGCCTCCCATTTATATGTCAAAACCGGTAAACCACTCAAACCCAAGCTGACATTAAGGAGGAATATGTACATTTCTGGAAGGGAGAGTACGTAACAAAGTACACAAAGGTGATTCCATCAAAGCAGAAGTGTCCCCACCCCAATGTGCACACAATGCATATCTGAGCTGCAAGTATCAATAAAACATAGCAGGAGAACAAAATCATTGCTAAGCTGCATAATGTAGCACAATAGACACTAACCAGAGTGGAAACCCTTGCAGACAGTTATGGATGAATTTGTTGACATGGATTAGGTCGACAGTTAATAGGTTGACCACTATTGGTCGACATGGACATGGCTGACATGGGGAAAGGGTCGACACAGTGAAATGGTCGACACAGGACAGGTCAACACATGAAAAGGTTGACATGAGATTTTTTAATATATTAGGTGTCGTTTTTGCGTAACATGACCAGGAACCTCAAATAGTGCACTGCATCCCCTTGCATGGCTTGCTTTGCTTGAAATGCTTTGGGCAAGGTTACTATTCCCAATTGTAGTCCACGTGGATGGTAAAGTATGAAAAAATTAAAAATGAAGATGAAAAATATAAAAAAAGCAATGTCGCTCTTTTCATGTGTCGACCATTTTACTGTGTCGACCATGTCAATGTCGGCCAATAGTGGTAGACCTATTGACTGTCAACCTACTATCTGGATACCCTGCAGGCAACCAGATATAACCACCCTCCAAGCCAAACAATTCAGCAAAGGCTTTACTTCCCCATAAATTAGAAAAAGTATCCATTCCAACAGGCAGGGCTAGTTTGCTAGAGAGTTTAGTGCCTCCTGCAAACTATACATTTGTGTCCTGCTGCAAATACTCTATGTCCTCCTGAGATGTCTCATTTCAATGTTTCATATTTTTACATGTAATATGCAATATGTTATAAAATGGAGAGTTATGGTAGACTTACCATTGTTAACTCTATTTCTGAGAGGTACATTGGGTTCCACAGGGAAACATCGGGGTAGAGTGGATCTTGATCCAAAGGCACCAACAGGCTAAAGCTTTAGGCTGTCCCAGGATGCATTGGGGCCTCCTCTATAACCCCGCCTCCAGGCACTGTGAGCTCAGTTTCGTTAACCAGTCCAATGCAGGAGCAAGTAAGAGAGAAGGTAGATGTTAGTTACATAGAACCACAATCTCACGACAGGAAAAGTGACCAGCGGCTAATGCCATACAAACCCATAGAAGCTAGGTGCATCACGGTGGGCGCCCTGTGGAACCCAATGTACCTCGTAGAAACAGAGTTAACAATGGTAAGTCTACCATAACTCTCCAGTTTACATTGGTTTCCACAGGGAAACATCAGGGATGTCTTAAAGCAGTTCCTCAAGGGAGGGGACGCGCTTTAGCGGGTATGAGAACCCGGCGTCCAAAGGAAGAATCCTGTGAGGCGGAAGTGTCCAGAGCCGGCCTTAGCTATAGGCAGGCTAGGCATTTGCCTAGGGCATCCAAGCATGTCTAGGGGCATCCAAGCATGTCCCTGCAGTATCTCATGCTGGGAAGGACAGTCTGCAAACTAACTGTTACTTTCCAAATGTATTCAATACGTACTTGTATACACTGCTGTTCACATTTGTCAAATAAAATGCACACTCTCCCTTAAAGTTCTTTAAACTCCCTCCGACATGCTTGAATGCCCCTGACTTGTGAGATCTCAGACAGACAGCAGAAGCCCAGTAACTGCAATTCCTAGACCTGTGACATTATCACTGACTATATAAGGTTATTACTGGATGGATCCTTATGATACCACATGTGTATTTGGAAGACTGCTTCACATAAATCTGACATCACCTAAACTGCTTGTGCACATGGGGGAGGGGGACCCTGCCATCCTGTGTGTGTCCCTTATCCCTATGCAAACCCCAGGTGTCTGCAGGGACATACCATGGGCAGTGTTCTCCTCACAATTTATTTCCTAGTCAGTCCATGCCGTAAAATTCCCCTGCCAGGATGGCATACCCTGTGAGGTCACATCAGTATGGGCGCCCCTTTAACGGGTGCGAGCTCAAGCACGCACCCACCCTGCCACCGCATCTCACAAAACGCAGTCATGGATCCAGGGAGCTGCATGGGCGCACACATTGACTGCAAGCACGCCAGCAAGTAAAAGTAACTTTTATAAAAAAAAAGCTACTAGCATTACTAATGTGGGGAATATGTGTAAGGTGCATCACTGTGTGGAATTATGTGTATTATGGGCATTACTAATGTGGGGTTATATGTGTCAGGTGCATCACTGTGTGGAATTATGTGTATTATGGGCATTACTAATGTGGGGTTATATGTGTCAGGTGCATCACTGTGTGGAATTATGTGTATTATGGGCATTACTAATGTGGGGCATATGTGTCGGGTGCATTACTTTGTGGAATTATGTGTATTATGGGCATTACTAATGTGGGCCATATGTGTAAGGTGCATTACTGTGTGGAATTATGTGTATTACGGGCATCACTGTGTGCCATTATGCAGGGTTAAACTGGCCAACATGGTACCCCCCAAGGTGGTCCCCACTGCCTAAGTGTTTTGGGGTCAGATGCAGAACTAGCGGCAGTGCTAGGGGGCACCAGACAAAATTTTGCCTAGGGCATCAAATTGGCTAGGGCCAGCTCTGGAAGTGTCAAAGGCATAGAACCTAATAAATGTGTTCACAGAGAACCACATAGCCGCCTTGCACAATTGTTCTGCGGACGCGCCACGGCGGGAAGCCCAAGAAGGTCCAACAGACCGAGTAGAATGGGCATTATTAGCAGCAGGAGCTGGGAGACCAGCCTGCGCATAAGCTTGTGCAATCACCATTCTAATCCATCTGGCCAAGGTTTGCTTATTCGCAGGCCAGCCACGTTTGTGAAAACCAAACAAGACAAAAAGGGAATCTGACCTTCTGATAGAGGCAGTCCTCTCCACATATATATGGAGAGCCCGTACCACATCCAAAGACCGCTCTTTGGAGGACAAATCAGAAGAGATAAAGGCCGGAACCACAATCTCTTGGTTAAGGTGAAAAGATGACACCACCTTAGGTAAATAACCTGGGCGAGTTCTAAGAACTGCCCAGTCACGATGAAATATTAGAAAGGGTGGACGACAGGACAATGCGCCTAAATCTGACACCCTTCTTACAGAAGCAATAGCCAGTAAAAACAAGACCTTGGCTGTGAGCCATTTAAGGTCCACTGACTCAAGAGGTTCAAATGGAGACTCTTGCAGGGCATTCAGGACAACAGACAGATCCCATGGAGCCACAGGAGGGACATAGGACGGCTGAATCCGTAAGACACCCTAAGTGAATGTATGAATGTCAGGTATAGACGCAATTTTTCTCTGAAACCATACCGACAAGGCAGATATGTGAACCTTGAGGGAGGCCAGACGAAGGCCTAAGTCCAGGCCTCTTGGCAGGAAAGCCAGAATTATGGAAGTTCTGAATCTGTATGCATCATAATTCTTATTAGCACACCAGGTGAAGTAAGAATTCCAGACCCATGATGCAGGAGCGTCCACAGACTTACTGCCCCTCTTGTTACACATTGTACACAAATGCAACAACAGAGAAAATTAGTACGATAAAGCCAGACAGAGTACAACACCTGTGAATAAATCCGTTAGTATGTGACTGTAGACACAGCACACAACACCAGCGAATAAATCCGGTATTATGTGACTGAGTACACAGTAGAATACACGTAATAGGTAACTACTGTGACGCACTATATATATGACCCTGACACACCTAGTCCCTTAGGGTACAGAATATAGTGATCAGTGCCGTAACTAGACATTTCAGCGCTGTGTGCAAGAAACAGCATCGGTGCCCCCCCCCCATATACAAAAACAGGGCCAGTACACTCAAAATATAGGGGGCGTGGCTTCATGGGGAAGGAGCATGGCCACAGAGCTCCCTTTTTACACATTACGGCAGGCAGAGTCCCCGTTTTACACATTACGGCTGCAGAGTCCCCCTTTTTACACATTAGGCAGGCAGACAGTCCTCCTTTTACACATTACGGCAACAGAGTCCCCCTTTTACACATTGAGGCAGCAGTCCACCTTTTTACACATTACGGGAGATACAAGGAGGGTGAGGATAAGGGTGCTGAGGGGGAGACACAGGGAGGGTGAGGATCAGGGTGCTGAGGGGGAGACACAAGGTGGGTGAGGATCAGGGTGCTGAGGGGGAGACACGGAGGGTGAGGATCAGGGTGCTGAGGGGGAGACACAGGGAGGGTGAGGATCAGGGTGCTGAGGGGGAGACACAGGGAGGGTGAGGATCAGGGTGCTGAGAGGGAGATACAAGGAGGGTGAGGATCAGGGTGCTGAGGGGGAGACACAAGGTGGGTGAGGATCAGGGTGCTGAGGGGGAGACACAGGGAGGGTGAGGATCAGGGTGCAGAGGGTGAGACACAAGGTGGGTGAGGATCAGGGTGCTGAGGGGGAGACACAGGGAGGGTGAGGATCAGGGTGCTGAAGGGGAGACACAGGAAGGGTGAGGATCAGGGTGCTGAGGGGAAGACACAAGGTGTCTCCTCCTCAGCACCCTGATCCTCACCCTCCCTGTGTCTCCCCCTCAGCACCCTGATTCTCACCGATCAGGGTGCTGAGGGGGAGACACAGGGAGGGTGAGGATCAGGGTGCTGAGGGGGAGACACAAGGAGGGTGAGGATCAGGGTGCTGAGGGGGGAGACACAGGGAGGGTGAGGATAAGGGTGCTGAGGGGGAGATGCAGGGAAATAGGAGGCAGGAGGAAACGGAGCGCAGCATCAGCGGCTGTGTGTATGTGCTGTCAGTGGGGACTCGGAGCGCCGCAGATCGGAAATAGAGATCTGATCTGTGGCATGTAGCACTGGTAGAGGGCCATTTCAGACAGGGGGGACTCGGGGTACTTACCCCCGGAGCATCCCCCTTAATCCTGTTTGAATCGAGCTGTTTCCGCGTTGGAGGAGGAGGTGGTGGCGGCACCGAGCTGCCTGAGGAATGGATAAGCCGGGCAGCGCTGATCAGTAAGCCGGGAGGGGGCGGAGTATGTGCCGAAGCAGCTGCAGCGCCTTCCCGCACCAATGTAATGCGGGGTAATGTATGTAGTGGTGTGCCCAGCACAGACGGAGCTGAGCGCACAGCTACATACATTACCAGCGCATTCAATCAAAGATGGCCCTGCGGGTGCTGCTGGCCGGTCCTGCGCCTACAGCGTACATGCGCTGTGGGCAAGGCACCGCCAGCACACTTCTAGTTACGGCACTGATAGTGATAGATATATCTGGAAAACACTGAAAGTGAAACCACACAGCAGATACAGGCACACACAGTCATAGGCAATGCAGATAAATATTATGACAATAAAACTGCACTGGACTAGTATATGTACAGATATATATCTCCTATATAATAGCCCTATTCTGTGACCTTGTGATTCATTTGCTAACGCTGGGCGGAGTCACAACAGTGGGCGGAGTTATTCAAATGAGTCACAGAGATCTGGCCAAATCTACAGGAGACTAGGAGCAGAAGCAGATAGCATGGGCATTGGGCATGTCACAGACAGGGCTGCATACCTCCCAGCTTTCTGCAGGAGCTTTCTCCAGGCAGAAGGAGGGAAACACTCGGCGAAAAGGGGGCGTGGCTTCACGGGAGGGTCCCCGTTTTCGTCAGTGAGGGGGCATGCCCAGCGCTCTGTGAGCTGCTGGCATGCCCCCAGGGGCTGATTATGAGTCCGGGGGGCCCAGGGCACTTGAGACAGGGGAGCCCTATCTCATTGCTGTGCCTGCTGGGGGTTGGGGGCGTGGCCTAATCGCGGCCCGCGCGGCCACGCCCCCTTATGCAAATTCCGATTTTTGTTTTTATTTTTTTATGGGATTTTGGCCCCTCAGCTAGGGCTAAATCCAGAGGAGGTGGTCGCTCCCCCCTACACACCCGCACAGGGAGAAGAAAGCAGGGAGACTGCTGCCTCCCTGCAACACCACAGACCTGCCAATATGCAGCAGCGTGTGCTGACTGTAGCACAATGCTGCCACTGTTGCTGGCAGGACGGGGGGGGGGAGCTTCTGAGCTGGGACAGAGCTACTCCAGCCGGGGGGGCCTCTAAAACTGTGGGGCCAACGGTACGTATCCCCCGCCCCCCCCCCCCCCCCTTAATCCGGCTCTGCTGCTGGAACCCCCCCATTAATCCGTACCCCCTGATGCCCCCTCTCCCTCTGTCTCCACTATTCACCGCTGCTCTGCTAAGCAGAACAGCGAGTACAGGAGCTTTCCAACTGCCCCCCCCCCACCGCAGGACACTGCGACCCGCGGGTGGGACAGCGGGACAGACCCCAAAAAATGGGACTGTCCCGCGAAAATCGGGACATTTGGGAGGTATGGGGGTGTGTGAGGGGTATGTCATACAGACAGACGGGCACCGGCTCACTGTGTGCTTGACCCCCCACATCGGCATACTCAGCAGGGTCTCTCTGGTGCGGAGGAGCGTCACTTTCTGACACACTCCACGCTTCTTAGCTGCAGTTTAGTGAGGCACCTGCCGCTGTGCAGGTTCCATACTGCCTCTGTTATCTCCAGCCCCGGCAACCCCACCGCTAGCTGCAGCGCTGCCACCCGCAGTGGAGTGCGCCCAGCTCATTCACACACTTTAGCTGGCGGGTAGCGCTGCAGAAATCCGAGCTGCTTGCAGGCTCTGACCCACTCCTCCCTCCAGCCGCAGCGTCTCCTGGGAGCTAACCAGTCACTCCCAGTCTCCCCTTACCACAGTGCCCGGAAGCCGCGAGGTCCGCGCCACGTGCATGCTATGACCCCCTCCTCCCTCCAGCCGCAGCATCTCCTGGGGGCTAACCAGTCATTTCCAGTCTCACCTTACCACAGTGCCCGGCAGCTGCGCGAGGTCTGCGGTGTGTGACTGAGGAGGGGGGGGGAGGGATGCGGACTGGCAGAGAAAGCAGGACTCCAGCCTGAGAGAGTCAGCCATGCCAAGTCTCCAGCAGCAGCAGATCCCAACAGGTTGGAATGGAACAGCAGCAGCCAGCAGCAGTGACTCCGGTAAGACACATCTGTCTGTCACCACTGTTTTGTCCCTAATACCAATCTCTCCCATGCCCTGTGTTCTGTCATGTCCCTGGCCTTGCCCTGCCACCCTTATTCTGGCCCTTTCACCCTTATCCTGGCCCTGTCACCCTTATGCTGGCCCTGTTACCCCTATCCTGGCCCTGTCACCCCTGTGCTTGCCCTGTGAACCCTATACTGGCCCCGTCACCCCTGTCCTGGTCCTGCCGCCCCTACCCTGGCCCTGTCACCCCTATCCTGTCCCTATCATTTCTGTCCTGGCCCCGTCACCCCTGTCCTGGCCCCGTCACCCCTGTCCTGGCCCCGTCACCCCTATCCTGGCACCGTCACCCCTGTCCTGGCCCCGTCAACCCTGTACTGACCCTGTCACCCCTGTCCTGGCCCTGTTACTGCATACCCTCCAACTACCTTTTATGGCATGTACAGTACCCGCAGCGCCTCCAGACCTCTCCCCAATGCACCACACCTCCGCACCTTCCCCTCCACCACATGCGGCACTCCACCCCTCCCCCACATGCTGTGCCTCCAGACCCCCTACACCACCCGTGGCTCCCACTCCTCCACCCCTTCACCACCCACAGCACCTCCAGGCCCCTTCCACCATTCACCCCCCTTATACGTCCCCCCCCCACACCTGCCCCCCTCCACCCGCAGCATCTGCAGACACCCTCCTCCATCAGCGGTCCCCCCCTCCCCCACCCCTCCCCCACCAATGGCACCCCTGCACCTGCCCCTCCACCACCTGCAGCACCTCCGGACCTCCTTTCCCATCCGCCGCAACACCCGTACCTGCCCCTACCCTACCCATGGTGCCTGCGGTCCCCTACCCAACCCCCGGCACACCCGTCCCTTCCCATCCCACAGCACCTCCGGAACCCTTCACCCATCCACAACATCCCCACACCTGCCCCTCTCCCACCCGTGGCACCCCTGCCCCTCCCCCACCTGCGGTGCCTCCGGACCCCTCCCCCATCTGCATCCCCCACTCCTCTGCCCCTCCCCCACGCGCAGCACCTCCCGAACCTTCCCCACCCGGGCCCCACCCCCACTTCTGCCTCCCCTCCACCCGCAGCATCTACAGACACCATCCGCAGTCCCCCCCGCACCCGCTACATTCTGTACATCGTGCCCTGCAGGTGCTGTTCACGCCGTCGCAAGGGGCTGCGCCTCCTTCACCATCGCACGCCCTTTCATTGTGCAATATTTAACCACTAACAAAGGAATGCAGGTAATACTCCATATAATACAAATATTAAACCCCAGAAAGGCATGCAAGGGTTAAGGGGGCGTAGCCCCTTGCGACGGTGTGAAGAGCGCCCGTAGGGCGCGATGAAGCACCTAGTATATATATAAATATATATATATAAATAAAACACAGCACGGTCCTAGACCGGAGGTATATATCAGAATACTCATACAATATATCCTGTAATAGGTACACTTTTTCTTAACTAATGCTGTCTGTATAAAGACATGTAGAATACAAGTGTTTGTAAAGTCACAGCGCTGTATACAGGTGGCTTTACAAGGGAGGCCTTGCCCTGCAGTCCCAGAGACTAGCCAAAACTATGCTTATAAGATGGCGCCCAGCGTCTCAGAGAGTGAGGGAGAGTGTGAGGCAGCTCCAGGGCGGGAAAATCTGCAGTAGATGTTGCCCTGGGTCGGGGAGAGGCTACAGGTCAAGAGCTAGCTCCCCTATGCTGGACTTCCACCCCAGTACTAGCGAGCCTTATTAAATGGGGTATTAATACACCCGACCTGTGCTCTATTGCTCTGGTGGTCCAGTGGAGTCCCTGCTCGGTGACAGTGTCCACACCAGCGCCACGGCCCGTCTTCCTAGGTCACTGACGAAACGCGACTTTGTTGGCTGTTCCCACCTGGGGGGCCCTCATACTTTCTCTAAATAGCAGCCATGCAAACCAGGAGAGCGACTGCGACCATGTGCCTAAAGCTGGAGCATCTCCACCGCAAGTACCTGGGAGCAGGCCACGGGAGTATGCGACGCCGCTTGAGAAGTGATGGAGCTGCAGTGCTGAAGTGTCACCATGACATACCCAGCCCAGTTTTGAATACATTTTCTGTCAGAAAAAGCTTTTTCAGGGCTGCCCAGTGCAGCCCACCTGTTAATTGACCTGCTGCTGCAGACACCAACTGAAACTGAGCTCATAGTGCCTGGAGGCGGGGTTATAGAGGAGGCCCCAATGCATCCTGGGACAGCCTAAAGCTTTAGCTTGTTGGTGCCTCTGGATCAAGATCCACTCTACCCTGATGTTTCCCTGTGGAACCCAATGTAACCTGCTGCAGAAATAAGAGATAAGAGGCATGGTAGTGTGTGCAGGGATGGGGGGGGGGGGGGGGGGAGGAGTTTAAAGTAGTACATGTAGGATTATGGGGGTAAGGAAACAGTAGTGTGTGCAGGGTTAGGTGATAAAGATAAAGGGGTCTATTTACTAAGCCTTAGATGGAGAGAAATAATTCAACAGAGATAAAGTACCAGCCAATCTGCTCCTTACTAACATGTCACAGGCTGGGTTTGAAAAATGACAGTTAGGAGCTGAATGGCTGGTACTTTATCTCAATCGACTTTATCTCCATCCAAAGCTTAGTAAATAGACCCCATAGTTTAGGTGTGCACAGGTACAGGGATAGAAGTACAGCAGATTGTGCAAGGTTAAAAGCGTAAGGGTACAGTAGTGTGTGCAGGTTTAGGGGGATAAGGGTACAGTACTATATGCAAAGTTGGGGAGCATAAGGGTACAGTAGTGTGTGCAGGGTTAGGTGGTAAGGCAGGATACAGTAGTGTGTGCAGGGTTAGATGGTAAGGGTACAGTATTGTGTGCAGGGCTAGGTGGTAAGGGTATAGTAGTGTGTGCAGGGTTAGGTGGTAAGGGTACAGTAGTGTGTGCAGGCTTAGGTGGTAAGGGTACAGTAGTGTTTACAGGGTTAGGTGGTAAGGGTACAGTAGGGTGTGCAGGTTTAGGGGGATATGGGTACAGTAGTATATGCAGAGTTAGGGGACATAAGAGTACAGTAGTGTGTGCAGGGTTAGGTGGTAAGGGTACAGTAGTGTGTGCAGGTTTAGGGGGATATGGGTACAGTAGTATATGCAGAGTTAGGGGACATAAGAGTACAGTAGTGTGTGCAGGGTTAGGTGGTAAGGGTACAGTAGTGTGTGCAGGGTTAGGTGGTAAGGGTACAGTAGTGTGTGCAGGGTTAGGTGGTAAGGGTACAGTAGTGTGTGTAGGGTTGGGTGGTGAGGGTACAGTAGTGTGTGCAATGTTAGGTGGTAAGGGTACAGTAGTGTTTGCAGGGTTAGGTGGTAAGGGTACAGTAGTGTTTGCAGGGTTAGGTGGTAAGGGTACAGTAGGGTGTGCAGGTTTAGGGGGATATGGGTACAGTAGTATATGCAGAGTTAGGGGACATAAGAGTACAGTAGTGTGTGCAGGGTTAGGTGGTAAGGGTACAGTAGTGTGTGCAGGGTTAGGTGGTGAGGGTACAGTAGTGTGTGCAGGGTTAGGTGGTAAGGGTACAGTAGTGTGTGTAGGGTTGGGTGGTGAGGGTACAGTAGTGTGTGCAATGTTAGGTGGCAAGGGTACAGTAGTGTTTGCAGGGTTAGGTGGTAAGGGTACAGTAGTGTGTGCAGGGATAGGTGGTAAAGACATAAATTGAGGTACACAGTTATGGTGGTAGGAGTACAGTAGATTGTGCAAGGTTAAAGGCATAAGGGTACAGCAGTGTGTGTAGGGTTAGGGTAGTAAGGGTACAGTAGTGTGTGTAGGGTTGGGAGGGTAATGGTACAGTAATATGTGCTGTGTTAGGGGGTAACTAGTGACCCTGTGCAGCCACTCATGTAACTATTGACTATTTGTGCCCCCCATGTAACTAGTGACCCTGTGCACCCACTCATATAACTAGTGACACTGTGTGCCCACTCATGTAACTAGTGAACTTCTGTGCACCCAATCATGTAACTATTGACCATTTGTGCCCCCCATGTAACTAGAGACCCTGTGTGTCCCTCATGTAACTAATTACCATGGGTGCCCCCACATGGAATTATTGACCTGGTGTGACCCCCATGTAACTCGTGACCCTCAATGCTGGCACTGCCATTCCGAGCAGTGTCGGGATTCTGGCATCAGTAATTTGACTGCCAAGATCCCAACCATCGGGATCCTGAACCGATCACATTGTAAAAATGTAACATTTAATCAATGTAGGGAGAGTGTTACAATTTAGCCACAATTAGGCAGTTAGTTTGATATAAACAGTACACTCAATCCCTCAAGAGCATAATCTCCCATATATGGGACACAGAAGGCCAATTATTTGTTAATGGAGCTTGATCTCTAGTATATAAACAGTTCAAAAGAGGTATAGTGTTAGTTTGCAGCCAAAGATAGATTGTAGCACTGTATTTGATAAAATTACATTTAGGAAGAGAGTTATAGACCAATCGATCCCTATTGGGAGCAAGGTAGCTTCGCATATATTGTCCAATGTGGGCTGGGGGTCTCAAGTTGTATATTATAACCCTAAATTCTTGAAATAAAGATGCTCTCACCACTGAGAATGCTTTTAATTTAGGGAAACTTGTGCCATTTGTAATACTGGTCAGAAGGGTACAATATGCAAGTGACCAGTGATCCTTTCAGAGAAGCGGTTGCTCCACCTCCCACAGAATAGGTGGCTTCCTCAGGAGACAATAGTATACAATCCAGCAGTTTCTGCATATCTTATCTCAGCAACAAGCAGTTACTCCATATGTAATGCAGAGGATTCAGACAGCAGAAGACACAAAATATGACTGACTGGAGAGGAAGCAGGGTGCAATACTGCTGTGCACTTTGCAAACTTACTAACTTTATAGGTGCCGCATACTGAGATTTCCTACTCATGATGAAAATCAGCACCTCAGTCACACAAAATAAGACACCATTCAATAATGCAGAAAGTACTAAAAAGTCCAGAAGAATAATATGAAAATTCAAGGTAGCACACTGTAGCTATGGGCTTCACTGCAGATAAAGAGGAAAAGCTGAGTACTTTATTATTAAAAAAACCTGTTCTTATTGCAGCAGAATATAGCAAGGGACCCACCTCAGCATTGTTTTATTACCTTTTCTATCCTCAGTTGCTGTAAAATGTTACAGCTCTTGAATGAGGCCTTACACATATTCATTTTAATCAATAAATCATTCTGGAGTTCTATAATGACCTTTTATCTCCTCTGTTGCTTCAAAATAGTCCTTTTAATTTTTTTTAAAAGGACATGCACAGTTTAACAAACCAAACACTTCAGCCGCAGGGACTGCCACTACTGTGGCTGAAGTGCTTGATTTGTTTTGGTCCCCACAATACAAACTACCAATAAGCAGCTAACAGTGTTGTTAATGAAGGGCTTAAGGCCACTAACAGCCATAAATAAAAGAAAAGTGGTACAAAATTGTCAGGACCGACTGATTTTGTGAATCCATTAATCTTGGACCAACCAAATGTTTTGGTGCCAGAGTATGGTGGAAAAAGGGAGGATGAAGAAAGTTCTGTTTCATATATTTATTAGAAAGCTACAATTCCAGTAAGGAGTTAAATGGCAATCATTAGACACCATATATAAACTGATGTACTGCAATGAATGGCATAACAAAAAGCACTGACGCTTAAAGGCTGAACTGGAGAACTGTGAAGAATTGTCTTTGAATGATGCAAAAACGTAGATACAATACTGAAAGAAGTACTTGCCGGTTGTGAAGATAATACTGAAACACTGTGAAGAGATGCAGCAGAAGACAACGGTGAGGAATGGGTTAACTGAGAGATGTGTAAACGAGGACCAGGATTAAGTAGAAACTTCCACAGGCTCTGTGATTATAGCAGGCAGTCACTGAATGAACAGGGTAACCTCTCACAGGACTCCGGCAATCCACTTGTTGCCACATGGAGAGCGATTGACTGACAGCACAGCAGGGAGCTGGTGGATCACTTGTGGTGAAGGCTGCAGACAGACCTCTCTGGGAGCAGAGGCGATATCAGGACCACTTGAAACACACAGAAATGCACAGGGAGTGCACAGAGCTAGGGTACAGAGTAGCTACAACAAAGCACTGGCCAAGAGTGAAATAATCCCAGCCTATTTAGAGGCAGCACAGGCATTGGATTGGCTAACACTTACCCACAGGTGCTCACAGGTGCTGCATTTGGTTTCCAACATGGCCACCTCCTATATTGCAGACACACAGAAGCACCTCCGGCCATTAGGTTCCCGCATTCCTGACTCCCAGAACCTGCATCACCTCTGCCACCGACCCCGCCGCGTCCCCACATGGCCGCACAGCACCGCAACCAACCGCTCCGGCAACAGACAGACCCTAGAACCCACAGCGATGAAATTGTCTTATGGCCCGCCCACCCACGCTTAATTTGTATATTAAAAAGGAAATGCACAGTTTAACAACCATGCTCTTCAGTGACAGGGACTTCCACTTTTGTGACTGAAGTGCTTTGTTTGTATGTTTAGGATACCCCAAAACAATTTTTGGAAGAACCACCTATGATCACTAATGAGGAAACTGAAGATGAGGGTGTTAATTACAACAAATTATTATAATTTTGTTAAATAAATTTCATGAAACTTGACTCAAAATGATGTAACATGGAGGAGGTACAGATGGGTCCACGGTTATATTGACTAGTTTTCTGTGCTTAGGCACAACATGATTTATTAGCATAAACCCTTCATCTATTGTTCTCAGCTGCAATACAATACAGAGAACAATACAGCAGGGGATTAAGTCATTACAGCAGGGGATTAAGTCCGAGTGGACAGTCTCAGTTAATCCTATTAAAGGTCAAGATAAATGTGGACCCATCTGTACCTAGATGGTTAATGTCCCTACCTCTATTAAATTTGGCCTCACAAATGGAGCAGATGCCTTCACAAATGCTTGCAGGATTTGGGCAAAAATAATCCCACACACAAGAGTTAGCTTTTTTGGTTTTATGCCCAGGCATCACAAACAACATCATCAACATCCTTATCCTCATCATCCTCTCATCCTGTTCCACTTCCTTAATAGCATCAGTAAATTCTATCATGTCATCATTATCACCATCTTACTTGTACTGCTCGTCGCAACATTTGCAGATGGTGCAGAAATGCTGGAGGTAAAGGAAGCTTCCCTTGGAGTACAGTCTGAGAAATGTCAGACTCACACATAGCTAATGTGGACACCCTAGAGTCTCCTCAGGGATTTGTGAACACACAGTTTGTTCTTTAGCCTTAGTGTTCTTGTTTTGGGCATTGATTTGTCAGTGTTTATTGTGACACTTCTAACCTTTTTTTTTAATGGTGTGTAAGATTTTTTCAGGTGCCCCTTCCTAAATTTTCTGCACCCTGGACCACCTTTACTAGATGCTGTAGTACTATGATGACTGGCAGCAGCCACAGCACTAGTACTTGGTTGCTGCTCCTGCTCTTCTGACGACTGAACGTGATCCATATCGACTTATATTTATGTGAACACATTGGGGTGCAGCACCTACAGCGCACAAAAGTTGTACAAATAAAGCAACTATAGTATTTATTTGATCTTTTTCACAAATGACAACTCACACTGCAGACTCACGGTGCTTATATTTATGAGAAGTGAACAATGGGGTACAGCAGCTACAGCACACAGAATTTGTACAAAAAACCACTATAGTATTTAGTTATTTGAACTTTTTTCGCAAATGACAACTCACACTGCAGACTCACAGTGCTTATGTTTATGTGAACGCATTGGCACATGGCACCTACACCACACACCAGTACAAAATTATTAGCACTGGGCTGCAGCTGAACTGCTGGCAGTGACAATAAAATACATCACTAGTGTGACACCTGCGATGTAACTAAGTTCCTGTACTCAAAAATAATAAACAATGACTTGTTAACTGCCTGTACTGTAATCTAGCACAGCCAATATTAACAATACTAAGGAGACTGAGGGGACCGGAGAGGACAGATTGGTCAGCTCAGCAGCACTGGAGTGGATGGACACTGGATAGATAGGTCAGCTCAGCAACACTGGAGAGGATGGACAGATAGGTCAGCACACACTGTCAGCAGCACACAACTCTCCGGTGTCTGCTGTGAAATGGTGCCCAAATCACTGCTGAAGGGACTTATTTCGAATCCAAAACCTGCAAGATCCAACACCAGGATGTTGACGTTTTGCCTCCCTTTGGAATTTGAGCATGGCGTGAAAACCTGAGCTGGGTCTCAGATTCCCTTGGATCTCTGAAGCTCCAAAAAACCAAACCAGCACATCTCTACTTACATGTTACAAAAATGTAAATGTGGAGACAGAGTCCCAGCAAGTCTGTGAGGATACAACTTCCAAGGCCTAGGAAGTCAAACAGTCTGCCCACGCACGGCACCAAGCAGCGGAAGAGACACTACACTTAAAGCTATGAGGTATAAAAAGTGGCACCTACTGGTTAGTTAGTCTGAAGGACTGTACAGAAAAGCGTAGCTGACACTCTCTGCAGTGTCTGTGTGTGTGCTGCCACCACAGGAATTGCAATAGAGGGCTATTGGCTTGCAAGTGGGGAGCCAGAACCATGCAGATGGCTTGGCTTCTCAATGTTGGGAGGGAAATGAGGGAGCTGGGAATGGGCACTAAGCTGTGGATGTTCCTTGATTGTGGGAAGAAAGTGAAGCAACACTGTAAGGGTAGGAAACACACTGCTGCTGTGGAGAACAAAAGACATCAATAATGGCTGCCAGGCTATGTCCCTGACCAATTGCTTTTGTGGTATGAAACAATGAAACATCGCTAACAAATCGTTTCCATTTTTTTTAAAACTATTATTAATTTCTAAAACACTACAAAATTTCCGTAATCCAGGAATGTCTAACGGCACAGATTACATTGTGTCAGGGGCTGCATTTGTCCTGTGGGTCCCCAGCTGCATGGGGCTACATCATAATGAGTTTTCAATTATAATGTTATGTAGCCTAATTTACATGGTATTAAAAATAAAATGTCTATTTTGTTGTTACCATTATATGAGAGATTTTAAATAGAATTGTATAAAGCTTTGCCTGAAGCTGTTAAAGTCATTTACTGTGAACTAGTAAGAAATGCATGTTATTGAGATTATAAATATTATTCTTTGTCAAGAAAAAAAAATCTAATAACACCAAATAGTACATTTACGCATTTGACGTGACAAAAATGAGGTTCTCAGAATACATTAAAGCAAGTTTTGTTTCCAAAGGAAGGGACTGGCTGTAGTGAGCGGTCACTAATTGTCAAGGGAGAACTCTGCAGTCCCTCAATAACCATGTTCAAGCTGTATCACATATGTTTGGCCTATTACATTCTGAGTAATCACTGTTATTTATAAGAATTCTTTAATGCTCAAACAAAAACAAAAAATAATTGTGTAAATGGCAAAATTCTATTTTAGCTCTTATGGCATGAGTTGTTCTCTGCAGAAATAGAAAACTGTATGTTTGATATACAGAACTGTATCTGCAGCTATTTTGTTACCAGTCTATTTGTATTACTTTAGGATCTACAAGCAGTATTTGATGCCTTTGTCTGTTTCCTAATACCCAGTCTGGTTTTATCACTGTGTTTCATCTCTATTGTAAAGTAATGTGCAGTATGCTTGCACCATATATTAATATATACATTTTATTTTACACTATTATCAATGAGTGATACATTTCACTTTGAGTGAGAAATTGCACCAGCCAATCAGCTCCTAACTTCCATGCCACAAGCTGGGTTTGAAAAATTACAGGAGTAGATTGGCTGGTGCCATTTATCAAACACAGTGAAATGTATCACTCATAGGGCAGTACGGATGGTGTAATGGTTAGCAGTACTGCCTCACAGCACTGAGGTCATGGGTTTGATTCCCACCATGGCTCTAACTGTGTGGAGTTTGTATATTCTCCCCGTACTTGCGTGGGTTTCCTCCGGGTACTCTGGTTTCCTCCCACAATCCAAAAATATACTGGTAGGTTAATTGGCTCCCAACAAAATTAACCCTAGCGTGAATGTGTATATGTGATAGGAAATACAGATTGTAAGCTCCACTGGTGCAGGGACTGATGTGAATGGGCAAAATATTCTCTGTAAAGTGCTGCGGAATATGTGTGCGCTATATAAATAACTGGTAATAAATAAATAAGGGCACATATCTGAGATCATCTAAAATGAAAGTAGACTTTTTCCTCCTGTATCTATACAAACCTCTAACTATAAATGGGTTGGGTTTGCGTGCCGTCGGTCAACATACTGACGCCGGGATCCCTGCTGTTAGGTGGCCGGCAGGGGGAGGCGAGCGCAACGAAGCCCCTTGCGGGATTGCCACAGTTTCTATTCTCACTCTATGGGGGTAATTCCATGTTGATCGCAGCAGGAATTTTGTTAGCAGTTGGGCAAAACCATGGGGGTCATTCCGAGTTGTTCGCTCGCAAGCTGCTTTTAGCAGCATTGCGCACGCTAAGCCGCCGCCTACTGGGAGTGAATCTTAGCTTCTTAAAATTGCGAACGAAAGATTCTCAAAATTGCGACTACACACCTCTTAGCAGTTTCTGAGTAGCTCCAGACTTACTCGGCATCTGCGATCAGTTCAGTGCTTGTCGTTCCTGGTTTGACGTCATAAACACACCCAGCGTTCGCCCAGACACTCCTCCGTTTCTCCAGCCACTCCCGCGTTTTTCCCAGAAACGGTAGCGTTTTTTCCCACACGCCCATAAAACGGCCTGCTTCTGCCCAGAAACACCCACTTCCTGTCAATCACACTCCGATCGCCTGAACGAAGAAAAAGCCGTGAGTAAAATACCTAACTGTATAGCAAATTTACTTGGCGCAGTCGCAGTGCGAACATTGCGCATGCGCACTAAGCGGAAAATCGCTGCGATGCAAAGAAATTTACAGAGCGAACAACTCGGAATGACCCCCCATGTGCACTGCAGGGGAGGCAGATTTAACATGTGCAGAGAGAGATAGATTTGGGTGTGGTGTGTTCAATCTGCAATCTAATTTGCAGTGTAAAAATAAAGCAGCCAGTATTTACCCTGCACAGAAATAAAATAACCCACCCAAATCTAACTGTTTCTGCACATGTTACATCTGCCTCCCCTGCAGTGCACATGGTTTTGCCCAACTGCTATCAAAATTCCTGCAGCGATCAACTTGGAATTACCCCCTATATGTGTTGTGGACACCCATGAGTAGGAATAGTCCCTGTTGGTCGGCATGTCGACCGGCGGGATATTCAGGGTTTATTATCAAACTCTAAATATATATTTCTTTTCACACCCCCTCTACACACACAATTAGCAGCCTTACACATAATGCCCACAGTAGTGTTCCTTACATATAATGTCCCCAGTGTAGTGTCAGATACACAAAACGCTCCAGTAGCATGCCAGATACACATACGTCACCAATAGTGCATTGCCAGATGCACATATGCCCCCAGTAGTGCCAGATACACATACACACCCAATAGTGCAGTGCCAAATGCACATATGCCCCCAGCAGTGCAATGCCAGATACATATATGCCCCCGGCAGTGTCATGCCAGATACACGTTATATGCCCCCAGCAGTGCTATGCTAGATACACATTATATGCCCCTAGCAGTGCCATGAAAGATACACATTATATGCCCCCAGTAGTGCCATACCAGATACACATTATATGCCCCCTGCAGTGCTGCCAGATACACATTATATGCCCCCACAGTGCTGTCAGATACACAAATACCCCCACAGTGCTGCCAGATACACAAATGCCCCCCAGTGCTGCCAGATACACAAATGCCCCCACAGTGCTGCCAGATACACAAATGTCCCCACAGTGCTGCCAGATGCTCAAATGCCCCCACAGTGCTGCTAGATACACATTATATGCTCCCGCAGTGCTGCCAGATACACAAATGCCCTCACAGTGCTTTCAGATACACACATGCCCCCACAGTGTTGCCAGATACACAAATGCCCCCACAGTGCTGCTAGATACACATTATATGCCCCCACAGCACTGCCGGATACACAGATGCCCCCACAGTGCTGTCAGATACACAAATGCCCCCACAGTGCTGCTAGATACACATTATATGCCCCCACAGTGCTGCCAGATATACAAATGCCCCCACAGTGCTGCCAGATACATATTATATGCCCGTACAGTGCTGCCAGATACACAAATGCCCCCACAGTGTTGCTAAATACACATTTTATGCCCCCACAGTGCTGGCAGATACACAAATGCCCCCACAGTGCTGCCAGATACACATTATATTTCCCCACAGTGCTGCCAGATACACATTATATGTCCCCACAGTGCTGCCAGATACACTAATGCCCCCAGTGCTGCCATATACACAAAAGCCCCCACAGTGCTGCGCTGTCAGATACACAAATGCCCCCACAGTGCTGCCAGATATACAAATGCCCCCACAATGCTGCCAGATACACATTATATGCCCACACAATGCTGCCAGATACACAAATGCCCCCCACAGTGCTGTTAGATACACATTATATGCCACCACAGTGCTGCCAGATACACATTATATGCCCCCAGTGCTGCCAGATACACATTATATGCTCCCAGCAGTGCTGCCAGATACACATTATATGCCCCTTAAGTGCTGCCAGATACACATTATATGCCCCCACAGTGCTGCCAGATACACAAATACCCCCAGTGCTGCCAGATACACTAATGCCCCCAGTGCTGACAGATACACAAATGATGCCAGATACACAAATGCCCCCACAGTGCTGCCAGATACACAAATGCCCCCACAGTGCTGCCAGATACACAAATGCCCCCACAGTGCTGCGCTGCCAGATACACAAGTGCCATCACAGTGCTGCGCTGCCTGATACACAAATGCTCCCAGTGCCAGATAAGCAGATCCCAGTGCGGTGGTGATGGGCGGTGCGCAGTGTGCTGGGGTCTGGGAACTTCGCTCCTGGCACCTCAGCTACATGCAGGCAGAGAGCTACAGCAGCAGGGACAAGCGTCCCGAGCTGCTGGACACCCGTCCCGCCTTCAACCGCCGGCTCACTCACCGCGATGTCTAGTCGTGGCTCTCCCCCCATCCCCAGCCGCCAGTCATCTCAAATATGGTGCCGGTCCATGAGCCAAGAAAAGCTTGCGGCTCGACAGCCAATCAGGAGCCACCACTGCCAGTCCGCGAGCTCTAATTGGCTGATGGCCGGCACCATATTAGAGATGGGCAGCCGCCCTTAAATAGCCAGCGCCATGCGCGGCCGCTCCAGTCGAACATGTCTGGAGCCGGCCTTGGGTCAGAGTAAAGGCTCAGTCCTGGAAAAAAATGCTTTATTAGTTAAAATCATAATTATTCTTTCTTTTCTCTCTCTCATTTCGGCGTGCATGTGTGAATAGGTTATGTTGGATCTTAATGTTACTTAGCTGCCTGAGTGAAATTGTTCTTGGTAAGATCATCACAAAGGACACGTGGACACTCCCTTACTGTAGGTTAGAGGAGTGGAGATTTCGCCAGCGGTGCAAGTGGGTGGGTATGTGTGGGTACGGCGTACCCTTAAGAATCTAGCCATGGGTACGCCGTACCCACCGCCGCCGGGCTGCCGCTCCCTCCATCCCCTGCTGCTCACCACGCTGCTGCTGCTTGAAGGGAGGAGAGCGCAGTGTGCGCCTCTCCTGCCCCTGTGTGTCTACCTTCAATTCGGCACCGACCCGTGAGCCAATCAGAGCTCGCGGATCGGCAGCCAAGACTCCTGATTGGCTGCCCGGACTGCGAGCTTTGATTGGCTCATGGATCGGCTCCTAATTGAAGGTAGACACCCGCACTGGGGGCATATCTGGCACTGGGGGGGCATGTCTACCTGGCACTGGGGGCATATCTGGCACTGGGGGGGCATGTCTACCTGGCACTGGGGGCAATTCTGTATCTGGCACTGGGGGGACATTTGTATCTGGCACTGGTGGCATTTCTGTATCTGGAAATGGAGGCATATCTGGCACTGGGGGCATCTCTGTATCTGGCACTGGGGGCATATCTGGCACTGTGGGGGCATTTCTGTATCTGGCACTGGGGGCATATCTGGCACTGGGGGGACATGTGTATCTGGCACTGGGTGCATTTCTGTATCTGACACTGGGGGCATCTCTGTATCTGAGCCGGGTCGATGCGAACCGTTTCCCATTCACACTCTGTGTACAGGCGGCGCTTGGAGATCATGTGATTTCCAAGCGCCGCCCCCACCACGTCAACGCTGATGCCAGTGGCAGCGGGGCGCCTGAGGCGGGTCGCACACTAGGAGCTCACGTGTCAGACTCCCGTGTGCGACCCGCCTCAGGCTGTCTGAAAGGGGTATCAGACTAGTCCAGAAAAGTGGTACGTTATAACTAGAGATGAGCGGGTTCGGTTCCTCTGAATCCGAACCCGCCCGAACTTCAGTTTTTTTTACACGGGGCCGAGCGACTCGGATCTTCCCGCCTTGCTCGGTTAACCCGAGCGCGCACGAACGTCATCATCACACTGTCGGATTCTCGCGAGGCTCGGATTCTATCGCGAGACTCGGATTCTATATAAGGAGCCGCGCGTCGCCGCCATTTTCACACGTGCATTGAGATTGATAGGGAGAGGACGTGGCTGGCGTCCTCTCCGTTTAGAAATTAAAATAGGAGAGTGAGAGTGAGACACGTTCATTACTATACTTACTGGAGCTTAGGAGGAGTTATTATATTATACTACTAGTGACTGATGACCAGTGACCTGACCACCAGTGCAGTTTTATAATTTATTAATATTTAAATAATAATCCGTTCTGTTCTTGTTCTCTGCCTGAAAAAAACGATACACAGCTTAATTGTGGGGGAGACTGGGGAGCAGTTATAGGTTATAGCAGGAGCCAGGAGTACATATTAAACAGTGCACACTTTTGCTGCCAGAGAGAGACTAGTGCCACTGCCAGTGTGACTGACCACTGTGACCAGTGACCTGACCACACTGACCACCAGTACTATAGTACTATATTTATTGATTGTCTGCCTGAAAAAGTACACTCGTCGTGGACTCGTGTGACTTGTGTGGTGTTTTTTTCTTCTTTAAAAAACTCATTCTGCTGACAGACAGTGTCCAGCAGGTCCGTCATTAATATCTGACTGTGCTCACACAGCTTAATTGTGGGGGAGACTGGGGAGCAGTTATAGGTTATAGCAGGAGCCAGGAGTACATATTAAACAGTGCACACTTTTGCTGCCAGAGAGAGACTAGTGCCACTGCCAGTGTGACTGACCACTGTGACCAGTGACCTGACCACACTGACCACCAGTACTATAGTACTATATTTATTGATTGTCTGCCTGAAAAAGTACACTCGTCGTGGACTCGTGTGACTTGTGTGGTGTTTTTTTCTTCTTTAAAAAACTCATTCTGCTGACAGACAGTGTCCAGCAGGTCCGTCATTAATATCTGACTGTGCTCACACAGCTTAATTGTGGGGGAGACTGGGGAGCAGTTATAGGTTATAGCAGGAGCCAGGAGTACATATTAAACAGTGCACACTTTTGCTGCCAGAGAGAGACTAGTGCCACTGCCAGTGTGACTGACCACTGTGACCAGTGACCTGACCACACTGACCACCAGTACTATAGTACTATATTTATTGATTGTCTGCCTGAAAAAGTACACTCGTCGTGGACTCGTGTGACTTGTGTGGTGTTTTTTTCTTCTTTAAAAAACTCATTCTGCTGACAGACAGTGTCCAGCAGGTCCGTCATTAATATCTGACTGTGCTCACACAGCTTAATTGTGGGGGAGACTGGGGAGCAGTTATAGGTTATAGCAGGAGCCAGGAGTACATATTAAACAGTGCACACTTTTGCTGCCAGAGAGAGACTAGTGCCACTGCCAGTGTGACTGACCACTGTGACCAGTGACCTGACCACACTGACCACCAGTACTATAGTACTATATTTATTGATTGTCTGCCTGAAAAAGTACACTCGTCGTGGACTCGTGTGACTTGTGTGGTGTTTTTTTCTTCTATAAAAAACTCATTCTGCTGACAGACAGTGTCCAGCAGGTCCGTCATTATATAATATTATATACCTGTCCGGCTGCAGTAGTGATATATTTTTTATATCATTATTTATCATCCAGTCTATACTAGCAGCAGACACAGTACGGTAGTTCACGGCTGTAGCTACCTCTGTGTCGGCACTCGGCAGTCCATCCATAATTGTATACCACCTACCCGTGGTTTTTTTTTTCTTTCTTCTTTATACATACTACATCTCATTATCAACCAGTCTATATTAGCAGCTAGTATCTAGCTAGTATTATTAGCTAGTACTATTATTATTAGCTAGTATTAGTACTAGTATTATTAGCTAGTACTAGTATCCATCCATCTCCATTGTTTACCTGAGGTGCCTTTTAGTTGTGCCTATTAAAATATGGAGAACAAAAATGTTGAGGTTCCAAAATTAGGGAAAGATCAAGATCCACTTCCACCTCGTGCTGAAGCTGCTGCCACTAGTCATGGCCGAGACGATGAAATGCCAGCAACGTCGTCTGCCAAGGCCGATGCCCAATGGCATAGTACAGAGCATGTCAAATCCAAAACACCAAATATCAGTAAAAAAAGGACTCCAAAACCTAAAATAAAATTGTCGGAGGAGAAGCGTAAACTTGCCAATATGCCATTTACCACACGGAATGGCAAGGAACGGCTGAGGCCCTGGCCTATGTTCATGGCTAGTGGTTCAGCTTCACATGAGGATGGAAGCACTCAGCCTCCCGCTAGAAAAATGAAAAGACTCAAGCTGGCAAAAGCAGTAGCACCGCAAAGAACTGTGCGTTCTTCGAAATCCCAAATCCACAAGGAGAGTCCAATTGTGTCGGTTGCGATGCCTGACCTTCCCAACACTGGACGTGAAGAGCATGCGCCTTCCACCATTTGCACGCCCCCTGCAAGTGCTGGAAGGAGCACCCGCAGTCCAGTTCCTGATAGTCAGATTGAAGATGTCAGTGTTGAAGTACACCAGGATGAGGAGGATATGGGTGTTGCTGGCGCTGGGGAGGAAATTGACCAGGAGGATTCTGATGGTGAGGTGGTTTGTTTAAGTCAGGCACCCGGGGAGACACCTGTTGTCCGTGGGAGGAATATGGCCGTTGACATGCCTGGTGAAAATACCAAAAAAATCAGCTCTTCGGTGTGGAGGTATTTCAACAGAAATGCGGACAACAGGTGTCAAGCCGTGTGTTGCCTTTGTCAAGCTGTAATAAGTAGGGGTAAGGGCGTTAACCACCTCGGAACATCCTCCCTTATACGTCACCTGCAGCGCATTCATAATAAGTCAGTGACAAGTTCAAAAACTTTGGGTGACAGCGGAATCAGTCCACTGACCAGTAAATCCCTTCCTCTTGTAACCAAGCTCCCGCAAACCACCCCACCAACTCCCTCAGTGTCAATTTCCTCCTTCCCCAGGAATGCCAATAGTCCTGCTGGCCATGTCACTGGCAATTCTGACGATTCCTCTCCTGCCTGGGATTCCTCCGATGCATCCTTGCGTGTAACGCCTACTGCTGCTGGCGCTGCTGTTGTTGCTGCTGGGAGTCGATGGTCATCCCAGAGGGGAAGTCGTAAGCCCACTTGTACTACTTCCAGTAAGCAATTGACTGTTCAACAGTCCTTTGCGAGGAAGATGAAATATCACAGCAGTCATCCTACTGCAAAGCGGATAACTGAGGCCTTGGCATCCTGGGTGGTGAGAAACGTGGTTCCGGTATCCATCATTACTGCAGAGCCAACTAGAGACTTGTTGGAGGTACTGTGTCCCCGGTACCAAATACCATCTAGGTTCCATTTCTCTAGGCAGGCGATACCGAAAATGTACACAGACCTCAGAAAAAGAGTCACCAGTGTCCTAAAAAATGCAGCTGTACCCAATGTCCACTTAACCACGGACATGTGGACAAGTGGAGCAGGGCAGGGTCAGGACTATATGACTGTGACAGCCCACTGGGTAGATGTATGGACTCCCGCCGCAAGAACAGCAGCAGCGGCACCAGTAGCAGGATCTCGCAAACGCCAACTCTTTCCTAGGCAGGCTACGCTTTGTATCACCGGTTTCCAGAATACGCACACAGCTGAAAACCTCTTACGGCAACTGAGGAAGATCATCGCGGAATGGCTTACCCCAATTGGACTCTCCTGTGGATTTGTGGCATCGGACAACGCCAGCAATATTGTGTGTGCATTAAATATGGGCAAATTCCAGCACGTCCCATGTTTTGCACATACCTTGAATTTGGTGGTGCAGAATTTTTAAAAAAACGACAGGGGCGTGCAAGAGATGCTGTCGGTGGCCAGAAGAATTGCGGGACACTTTCGGCGTACAGGCACCACGTACAGAAGACTGGAGCAACACCAAAAACGCCTGAACCTGCCCTGCCATCATCTGAAGCAAGAAGTGGTAACGAGGTGGAATTCAACCCTCTATATGCTTCAGAGGTTGGAGGAGCAGCAAAAGGCCATTCAAGCCTATACATCTGACCACGATATAGGAGGTGGAATGCACCTGTCTCAAGCGCAGTGGAGAATGATTTCAACGTTGTGCAAGGTTCTGATGCCCTTTGAACTTGCCACACGTGAAGTCAGTTCAGACACTGCCAGCCTGAGTCAGGTCATTCCCCTCATCAGGCTTTTGCAGAAGAAGCTGGAGACATTGAAGGAGGAGCTAACACGGAGCGATTCCGCTAGGCATGTGGGACTTGTGGATGGAGCCCTTAATTCGCTTAACCAGGATTCACGGGTGGTCAATCTGTTGAAATCAGAGCACTACATTTTGGCCACCGTGCTCGATCCTAGATTTAAAACCTACCTTGGATCTCTCTTTCCGGCAGACACAAGTCTGCTGGGGTTGAAAGACCTGCTGGTGAGAAAATTGTCAAGTCAAGCGGAACGCGACCTGTCAACATCTCCTCCTTCACATTCTCCCGCAACTGGGGGTGCGAGGAAAAGGCTCAGAATTCCGAGCCCACCCGCTGGCGGTGATGCAGGGCAGTCTGGAGCGACTGCTGATGCTGACATCTGGTCCGGACTGAAGGACCTGACAACAATTACGGACATGTCGTCTACTGTCACTGCATATGATTCTCTCACCATTGAAAGAATGGTGGAGGATTATATGAGTGACCGCATCCAAGTAGGCACGTCACACAGTCCGTACTTATACTGGCAGGAAAAAGAGGCAATTTGGAGGCCCTTGCACAAACTGGCTTTATTCTACCTAAGTTGCCCTCCCACAAGTGTGTACTCCGAAAGAGTGTTTAGTGCCGCCGCTCACCTTGTCAGCAATCGGCGTACGAGGTTACATCCAGAAAATGTGGAGAAGATGATGTTCATTAAAATTAATTATAATCAATTCCTCCGCGGAGACATTGACCAGCAGCAATTGCCTCCACAAAGTACACAGGGAGCTGAGATGGTGGATTCCAGTGGGGACGAATTGATAATCTGTGAGGAGGGGGATGTACACGGTGATATATCGGAGGATGATGATGAGGTGGACATCTTGCCTCTGTAGAGCCAGTTTGTGCAAGGAGAGATTAATTGCTTCTTTTTTGGTGGGGGTCCAAACCAACCCGTCATATCAGTCACAGTCGTGTGGCAGACCCTGTCACTGAAATGATGGGTTGGTTAAAGTGTGCATGTCCTGTTTATACAACATAAGGGTGGGTGGGAGGGCCCAAGGACAATTCCATCTTGCACCTCTTTTTTCTTTAATTTTTCTTTGCGTCATGTGCTGTTTGGGGAGGGTTTTTTGGAAGGGACATCCTGCGTGACACTGCAGTGCCACTCCTAGATGGGCCCGGTGTTTGTGTCGGCCACTAGGGTCGCTTATCTTACTCACACAGCTACCTCATTGCGCCTCTTTTTTTCTTTGCGTCATGTGCTGTTTGGGGAGGGTTTTTTGGAAGGGACATCCTGCGTGACACTGCAGTGCCACTCCTAGATGGGCCCGGTGTTTGTGTCGGCCACTAGGGTCGCTTATCTTACTCACACAGTCAGCTACCTCATTGCGCCTCTTTTTTTCTTTGCGTCATGTGCTGTTTGGGGAGGGTTTTTTGGAAGGGACATCCTGCGTGACACTGCAGTGCCACTCCTAGATGGGCCCGGTGTTTGTGTCGGCCACTAGGGTCGCTTATCTTACTCACACAGTCAGCTACCTCATTGCGCCTCTTTTTTTCTTTGCGTCATGTGCTGTTTGGGGAGGGTTTTTTGGAAGGGACATCCTGCGTGACACTGCAGTGCCACTCCTAGATGGGCCCGGTGTTTGTGTCGGCCACTAGGGTCGCTTATCTTACTCACACAGTCAGCTACCTCATTGCGCCTCTTTTTTTCTTTGCGTCATGTGCTGTTTGGGGAGGGTTTTTTGGAAGGGACATCCTGCGTGACACTGCAGTGCCACTCCTAGATGGGCCCGGTGTTTGTGTCGGCCACTAGGGTCGCTTATCTTACTCACACAGTCAGCTACCTCATTGCGCCTCTTTTTTTCTTTGCGTCATGTGCTGTTTGGGGATGGTTTTTTGGAAGGGACATCCTGCGTGACACTGCAGTGCCACTCCTAGATGGGCCCGGTGTTTGTGTCGGCCACTAGGGTCGCTTATCTTACTCACACAGTCAGCTACCTCATTGCGCCTCTTTTTTTCTTTGCGTCATGTGCTGTTTGGGGAGGGTTTTTTGGAAGGGACATCCTGCGTGACACTGCAGTGCCACTCCTAGATGGGCCCGGTGTTTGTGTCGGCCACTAGGGTCGCTTATCTTACTCACACAGTCAGCTACCTCATTGCGCCTCTTTTTTTCTTTGCGTCTTGTGCTGTTTGGGGAGGGTTTTTTGGAAGGGACATCCTGCGTGACACTGCAGTGCCACTCCTAGATGGGCCCGGTGTTTGTGTCGGCCACTAGGGTCGCCCAGCTTAGTCATCCAGCGACCTAGGTGCAAATTTTAGGACTAAAAATAATATTGTGAGGTGTGAGGTATTCAGAATAGACTGAAAATGAGTGTAAATTATGGTTTTTGAGGTTAATAATACTTTGGGATCAAAATGAACCCCAAATTCTATGATTTAAGCTGTTTTTTAGTGTTTTTTAAAAAATAACACCCGAATCCAAAACACACCCGAATCTGACAAAAAAAATTCGGTGAGGTTTTGCCAAAACGCGTTCGAACCCAAAACACGGCCGCGGAACCGAACCCAAAACCAAAACACAAAACCCGAAAAATTTCCGGCGCTCATCTCTAGTTATAACTTACAGCTCAGGGACAGTGGGCCTGATTCAAAGGTGGATGCAAATGTCACCAACGTTTCATCTTTGCACACAGCGACTGAGGGAAATATGAAAATGCAGCAGTAGGCATCTTGTCTAAAAAGACACCCAATGTCTGCTTCTCTGATCGGCTACCTGAATCCGGAAACACAGCATTGGATCAACATTGTGACCATCAGACCTCTGAGTGATGCTCAGGTTACTCAGGATATCCGGCAAAACTATGCTGCTGGATCCAGTGAAACTGCATCTAAGGACACAGCCACTGGATTTGGCACGCCCAAAAAATGGGGCAGATGCACTCCCATTTTCTCCCAATCTCCACCGCAAAACACCTGCAGCCTAGCAATCATACTGTGGCTAACGGTACTGTGACCAAAGCCGCAGCACCATCGCTAGTCATATGCATAGCTGCTATGGCGCATGCAGAGTCCTCAAAAGAACAGTCAATTGCAACAATATCTAAACTGTGTCCGAGGCTGAACTGGCCCCAGTAGAAACAAGGCAGCTGATTATCACCAAAATGAAGCCCTGTCTTGGCTGCATTAGTTTATTATATATACAGAGTTTCTCAACACCCTAGGCAAATAATCAGCCTACCACCTCTCCTCCAGTGCTTACATCCCGGCCTCTCAAATAGTTGTTTACCACCACTCCTTCCCCAATGCCTTCATCCCGGCCTCTCACACAGTTGTTTACCACCACTCCTTCCCCAATGCCTTCATCCCGTCCTCTCACACAGTTGTTTACCACCACTCCTTCCCCAATGCCTTCATCCCGGCCTCTCACACAGTTGTTTACCACCACTCCTTCCCCAATGCCTTCATCCCGGTCTCTCACACAGTTGTTTACCACCACTCCATCCCAAATGCCTTCATCCCGGCCTCTCACACAGTTGTTTACCACCACTCCATCCCAAATGCCTACATCCCGGCCTCTCACACAGTTGTTTACCACCACTCCTTCCCCAATGCCTTCATCCCGGCCTCTCACACAGTTGTTTACCACCACTCCTTCCCCAATGCCTTCATCCCGGCCTCTCACACAGTTGTTTACCACCTCTCCTTCCCCAATGCCTTCATCCCGGCCTCTCACACAGTTGTTTACCACCACTCCATCCCAAATGCCTTCATCCCGGCCTCTCACACAGTTGTTTACCACCACTCCATCCCAAATGCCTTCATCCCGGCCTCTCACACAGTTGTTTACCACCACTCCATCCCAAATGCCTACATCCCGGCCTCTCACACAGTTGTTTACCACCACTCCATCCCAAATGCCTACATCCCGGCCTCTCACACAGTTGTTTACCACCACTCCATCCCAAATGCCTACATCCCGGCCTTTCACACAGTTGTTTACCACCACTCCATCCCAAATGCCTACATCCCGGCCTCTCACACAGTTGTTTACCACCACTCCATCCCAAATGCCTACATCCCGGCCTCTCACACAGTTGTTTACCACCACTCCATCCCAAATGCCTACATCCCGGCCTTTCAAACAGTTGTTTACCACCACTCCATCCCAAATGCCTACATCCCGGCCTCTCACACAGTTGTTTACCACCACTCCATCCCAAATGCCTACATCCCGGCCTTTCACACAGTTGTTTATTTTGAAAAAAATAAATAAATAATCCAATAAACTAGGAAAACACACTTTTTTCTCATGTCTTCGACTCTTCACTCATAATGTAAACACCCCCCCCCCCACCCCTCTCCTCACATTCTACATGATCCATATCAGCTGTACCCTCACATGCCCCTCTGCCAAACAGTTTTTCTCACATGATCCATCAGAATTTCCCCTTGCCCACTAGCATTTCAGAACCTCCAGCATGACCCCTTTCATCAGGCACAAAATGCCTTGATCCTGGACTTCCTACTTAATTAATGATTGCGGTCACCTGTGATGAACTAGATCATTGATGAGAAAGCTATTTTAACACCGGTGATGGCAATCATAAAATAAGTGAGAATGCGGGGAACAGAACATTTTGCACTTCATGGAAGGGGTCATGTTGAAGGGTCTGTCATTTGTCTCACATGTTACTTTACCCGCAAGCTTCACTTATGCTACCTGCCCATTCGTTTACAGTATGTCTCTCATGCCCTTCTGCCCAGTTACATCACACAGTAGTGTCCCTAATTCACATTACACTACACAATAGTTATGACACAGAGTAGTGCCCCTTATTTACGTTATGCTACACAGTAGTTCCGCTGAAACACATTACACCACACAGTATAGCCCCTTATACACAATGCACACACTAGTAGTGCTCCTTACACATAAACCCACAGTAGTAGTGCCCCTTAAACATAATGCCAACTTTGTCTCAGTGGCCCTGCCTCCTCATTGTAAAATCACTTGTTTGAGGGGGGTGGGTCTGGCAAAGCCCTTGCCTAACCTTAATTGGTCCAATTTGCCCGTCTGCATGCATGACCAATATTGTTGCTGACTTCAGCCTATGTGTGACCAGCTTAAGTACCCTGTGTACCTGCACCAGCTCCCTGTGTCCCTCCTGCAGCTCCCTGCCCGTGTCCCTGCACCAGTTCCCTGCCTCTGTGCCCCTGCACCAGTTCCCTGCCCCTGTGCCCCTCCTGCAGCTCCCTGCTCCTATGTCCCTGTACCAGCTCCTTGACACTGTACCAGCTTCCCGTGTCCCTGCACCAGCTCCCTGCTCCTGTGTCCCTCCTGCAGCTCCCTGCCCCTGTGTCCCAGCACCAGATTCCTGTCTTTATGTCCCTCCTGCAGCTCCCTGTCTGTTTCCCTTCTGCAGCTCCCTCACGCCTTTGTGTTTACAGCAGCCCATCTCTCTGTGTTCCCCCAACCCCCTCTAACCTTCTTCTTGTATGAGTCACAGGACTGGCGGGACCTGAGAAGGAGGACAGCATGATGGTCCTACATCCCGAGTCCCAATAGTGATACTAGCGCCACTGATGCCGATTGCAGAGCGGGCTGTCTGCTGTGGGACCGTGACAGAGGCGGAACTAGTTCCATCTACCATTACAGGTGACGGAACACAGTTCCGCCCCATTCCAATTCGCTTTAACCCCTGGTGTAAGGATCAGCTACATTTCATTAACACCTCAGAAACTGGCCAGGAGCAAACTTCTTTCCAACAGAGACTAAAAGACCCTGCTGATGATAACTCTACAGCTGGGTCACCTCAGTGGCACCCCCCAAATATTAGTACCCTAGGCAGCTGCCTAAAGTTGCATAATGTTAGCACCATCCCTTTATATACAGGAGATATGCTTTCCACTTAGCTGTGTACATTTTTATATTATTGATATTTATACAGTGAATCCTGTATAATATCCACATCCATTACATAGCAAAACTACTTTCACCCTTGCCCTATGAGTTATATTTACAGTAATAGAATTCCAAAAGACACAATGAAATATACAGCATTTGCATGAGGACTTTATGTGCGTTCTGTATGATTTGATTTCATCTAAAAATTAACTGCATACAAATGAGAAAATTGTGCAGCTTTTTGTCAGCAAAACATCACTGGCTACAGGGCTACGATGACACAATTCAACGCAAATTGTGTTGTTACGCGTCATTTTACCCAAAAAGTGCCGGGATGCGGGAGAGTTCTCCTGGGGACGGAAGACCATACCTCCGAACTGCCCCCCTTTTGGCAGGATGGTCCAGTTTTTGTGTACTTTCCCTCCTGTGAGCATCAAAGTTCAGGGTGGAGCAGGAGCACTCAGTCTCACCACAGCACTGCTATGCAGATGCTGAGAACATACACATGGCATCTGTGCGAGGATGATGGGGGGGGAGCCGGGGGGCAGCCCAGCAGGGAGCACTGGGCCCTCTCCCAGTGTGAGGAAAACATACGGAAGTGCTGAGGCTACAACCCCTGCACCGCAAGGCTATGACCCTTTCTCAGGTGTACTTGCGAAGTGCGTGAGGTCCCAAATTGTAACTTAGAAATGTAGGGAGGTATGTGGAGACTTTCCCCCAAATTCGGGAGTCTCCTGAAAGTTCCAGTGAGAGAGGGAAGTATGCCATGCATCATAAATATATATATGTATGCTTCTGTAATACCCATAAGTTGGTGTTGGATATTTTAAACTCCTTTATGGTTACTACTAGAGATGTGCACCGGAAATTTTTCGGGTTTTGAGTTTTGGTTTTGGATTCGGTTCCGCGGCCGTGTTTTGGATTCGGACGCGTTTTGTCAAAACCTTCCTGAAATTTTTTTGTCGGATTCGGGTGTTTTTTTTCAAAAACCCCTCAAAAACAGCTTAAATCATAGAATTTTGTGGTAATTTTGATCCTATAGTATTATTAACCTCAATAACCACAATTTCCACTCATTTCCAGTCTATTCTGAACACCTCACACCTCACAGTACTATTTTTAGTCCTAAAATTTGCACCAAGGTCACTGTATGACTAAGCTAAGTGACCCAAGAGGGCGGCACAAACACCTGGCCCATCTAGGAGTGGCACTGCAGTGTCAGACAGGATGGCACTTAAAAAAATTGGCCCCAAACAGCACATGATGCAAAGAAAAGAGAAAAAGAGGTGCACTGTGGTCACTGGACGGCTAAGCTAAGCGACACAAACACCTCAATATCACAGGAATTATTCGTTCTAATCAATGGTATTATTGGTCCAAATCACTGGAAGAAAATGACAAAATCACTGGAATTATTCGTTCTAATCAATGGTATTATTGGTCCAAATCACTGGAAGAAAATGACAAAATCACTGGAATTATTTGGCATGATCACTGTAATTAATAATTATAAATCACTGATATTAATTGGTAAAATCTCGCTATCGCCTGCCTAGTGAAGTGGAATCTGGATGGGATTTTGTACCGGGGACACAATAACTTCATCAATTGTCTAAATCCTACTGCACTAATGGCGGAAAACAGGCACACGTCTAACAGCGCACTGATTATACTGAGAACTGATTATACTGATCACTGGCCCTCATTCCGAGTTGATCGCTCGCAAGGCGATTTTAGCAGAGTTACACACGCTAAGCCGCCGCCTACTGGGAGTGAATCTTAGCTTCTTAAAATTGCGACCGATGTATTGGCAATATTGCGATTACTAACTACTTAGCAGTTTCAGAGTAGCTTCAGACTTACTCTGCCTGTGCGATCAGTTCAGTGCTTGTCGTTCCTGTTTTGACGTCACAAACACACCCAGCGTTCGCCCAGACACTCCCCCGTTTCCCCGGCCACTCCTGCGTTTTTTCCGGAAACGGTAGCGTTTTTTCCCGCACGCCCATAAAACGGCCTGTTTCCGCCCAGTAACACCCATTTCCTGTCAATCACATTACGATCGCCGGAGCGATGAAAAAGCCGTGAGTAAAAATACTATCTCCATTGTAAAATTACTTGGCGCAGTCGCAGTGCGAATATTGCGCATGCGTACTAAGCGGAATTTCACTGCGATGCGATGAAAAATACCGAGCGATCAACTCGGAATGAGGGCCACTGATCATACTACGGAGAACTGACACTGAGCAGCGAGAACAGCACTGGACTATTGTACTGTAGTATACTGGTCACCGCAATGCAGCACTGACACTGAGCACAGATATTGAGCACTGATCAGGATACTAGAACTGTGTCTGACACGGAGCTGCAAGATACAGCAATGGCCTACTGTACTGTACTATATGTATACTGCTGATCACCAAAATGCTGCACTGTCCTACTATATACTGCTCACAATAATGCTGCACAGAGATAGTATACTTGACACAGAGCTGCAAGATACAGCAGTGGCCTACTGTACTGTACTATATGTATACTGCTGGTCACCAAAATGCTGCACTGTCCTACTATATACTGCTCACAATAATGCTGCACAGAGATAGTATACTTGACACAGAGCTGCAAGATACAGCAATGGCCTACTGTACTGTACTATATGTATACTGCTGGTCACCAAAATGCTGCACTGTCCTACTATATACTGCTCACAATAATGCAGCACAGAGATAGTATACATGACACAGAGCTGCAAGATACAGCAATGGCCTACTTACTGTACTGTACTATATGTATACTGCTGGTCACCAAAATGCTGCACTGTCCTACTATATACTGCTCACAATAATGCAGCACAGAGATAGTATACTTGACACAGAGCTGCAAGATACAGCAATGGCCTACTGTACTGTACTATATGTATACTGCTGGTCACCAAAATGCTGCACTGTCCTACTATATACTGCTCACAATAATGCAGCACAGATATGGATAGTTTACTTGACACAGAGCTGCAAGATACAGCAATGGCCTACTGTACTATACTATATTTATACTGCTGGTCACCAAAATGTTGCACTTTCCTACTATATACTGCTCACAATAATGCAGCACAGAGATAGTATACTTGACACAGAGCTGCAAGATACCGCAATGGCCTACTGTACTGTACTATGGCCCTCATTCCGAGTTGTTCGCTCGCAAGGCGATTTTAGCAGTATTGCACACGCTAAGCCGCCGCCTACTGGGAGTGAATCTTAGCTTCTTAAAATTGCGAACGAAAGATTCGCAATATTGCGATTACACATCTCGTAGCAGTTTCAGAGTAGCTTCAGACTTACTCGGCATCTGCGATCAGTTCAGTGCTTATCGTTCCTGGTTTGACGTCACAAACACACCCAGCGTTCGCCCAGACACTCCTCCGTTTCTCCAGCCACTCCCGCGTTTTTTCCGGAAACGGTAGCGTTTTTTCCCCACACGCCCATAAAACGGCCTGTTTCCGCCCAGTAACACCCATTTCCTGTCAATCACACTACGATCGCCTGAGCGAAGAAAAAGCCGTGAGTAAAAATCCAAACTTCATAGCAAATTTACTTGGCGCAGTCGCAGTGCGGACATAGCGCATGCGCACTAAGCGGAAAAACGCTGCGATGCGAAGAAATTTTCCGAGCGAACGACTCGGAATGACCTCCTATATGTATACTGCTGGTCACCAAAATTCTGCACTGTCCTACTATATACTGCTCACAATAATGCAGCACAGAGATAGTATACTTGACACAGAGCTGCAAGATACAGCAATGGCCTACTGTACTGTACTATATGTATACTGATGGTCACCAAAATGCTGCACTGTCCTACTATGTACTGCTCACAATAATGCAGCACAGATATGGATAGTATACCTGACACAGAGCTGCAAGATACAGCAATGGCCTACTGTACTGTACTACTATAATTATATACTGGTGGTCCCCAGTCCCCACAATGCAGCACACTGAGCACAGATATTTGCAGCGCACTGAGCACATATATGGAGCGTTTTCAGGCAGAGAACGTAGATATGTTCAGCACACTGAGCACATATATTTGCAGCACACTGAGCACAGATTACGGAGCTTTTCAGGGAGAGAACGCAGCAACGTCCTCTCCGTTCAATCTCCAATGCACGAGTGAAAATGGCGGCGACGCACGGCTCTTTATATAGAATATGAATCTCGTGAGAATCCGACAGCGGGATGATGACGTTCGGCCGCGTTCGGGTTAACCGAGCAAGGCGGGAAGATCCGAGGCTGCCTCGGAACCGTGTAAAATAGGAGAAGTTCGGGGGGGTTCCGGATCTCGACAAACCTAACCCGCTCATCTCTAGTTACTACAAAGACCAGGTTCAAGGTTTGATCAGAGAAGCAGGCCTTTATGTAAATTCTCCCCTTGGATACAATGACCTTAAAATGTTTTTCTTAAAAAACAGATTGGGACTTTATTAAATGAATGAGCAGTTCACTGATTATATGTGCAATTAACGATTGTGATGACACAATAAAAACAGTTTCTTAACACATAACACAACCATGTGAAATGGACACCACCGAATACCTGCCAAATTTATACAAAAGCATTTAAGCAATAAGGCCCTAAAGACCATTTAATCATAAATGTCCTTTCTTTGACCTAAAGCTCCAACAGATAACAGGTTATTGTGGTACTTGTAGTGCACTGGGTGTGCGGTGGGGGACCTACACCGCACACTCTGCACCCATTTTTTCAGTACTTACAGTACGTAGTCCCGCATCGGCAGCAGCAGCGCTGCAGAAACCACAGGGAAAATGGTGCTGCAGCCATTGGCCCTCATTCCGAGTTGATCGCTTTCTAACTGCTTTTAGCAGCATTGCACACGCTAAGCCACCGCCCTCTGGGAGTGTATCTTAGCTTAGCAGAAGTGCGAACGAAAGAGTAGCAGAAGTGCTACTAAAAAATTTCATGCCGTTTCTGAGTAGCTCCAGACCTACTCCTATCTTGCGATGACTGCAGTCTGTTTAGTTCCTGGTTTGACGTCACAAACACGCCCTGCGTTTGGCCAGCCACTCCCCCATTTCTCCAGCCACTCCCGCGTTTTACCTGGCACGCCTGCGTTTTTTAGCACACTCCCTGAAAATGCTGTGTTGGCGCCCAGAAACACCCACTTCCTGTCAATCATACTACGAACACTCGAGCAACTGAAAAACGTAGCTCGGGGTTGAGTAAAACGACAAACTTTTGTGTGAAAGTACTTAGCGCATGCGCGATGCATACCATGCACATGTGCAGAATTGACGCTTTTTTACTTGATCGCTGCGCTGCGAAAAACGCCAGCAAGCGATCAACTCGGAATGACCACCCATGTCTGGTATTTTGCACATGCGCAGTAGAAAAATCACTGGGAAAATGGCTGACGCACCATTTTCCTGGAGACCTGCCCATGCACACCAGACTTTGGGACAGCACTATGGTCTCCTAATGACCTTTGTGCACAGAGTCTATTGCTCTGCCAGCTAGAGAGGAGGGGGCACGGACAGAGGGCCTAATTCAGATCTGATCACAGCAGCAAATTTGTTAGCTAATAAGCAAAACCATGGGGGTAATTAAGACCTGATCGCTCGCTAGCATTTTTTGCAGCGCTGTGATTAGGTCAGAACTGTGCATGCATATACACCACAATGTGCAGGCGCATCGCACGGGTACAAAGCGGATCGTTGTTTTGCAATGGGTTTTACAAAGAATCCATTCGCACAGCTGATCACAAGGAGATTGACAGGAAGAAGGCGTTTGTGTGTGTCAACTGACCGTTTTCAGGGAGTGGTTGGAAAAATGCAGGCGTGTCCAAGCGTTTGCAGTGCGGGTGTCTGACGTCAATTCCGGCCCCGGACAGGTTGAAGTGATCGCAAGGGCTGAGTAAGTTCTGGGCAACTCAGAAACTGCACAAAGTTTTTTCTACCGCTCGGCTGCACATGTTATCGCACACTTGCACAGCTAAAATACACTCCCTGGTGGGCGGTAACTGTGTGAATGCTGGACTGCAAAAAAACGCTAGCGAGCCATCCGGTCTGAATTACCCCCCATGTGCAGGGGGTGAGGGGGGTGGGGGGGAGATATAACATGTGCAGAGAGTGCAGGGTAAATACTGTCTGGTTTATTTTTACACTGCAATTTAGACTTCACTTCAGCTGCATTTCTAGAGGTGAGGGGACCTGTGTGCAGACTCTGTGTGCGGGCCCCCTCCTCTCCCGTAGCTGTCACCGCCGCTGCTAGCGCACCGAGCGCTAGAGACTCTGGCACAGTGCCAGAGTCTACAGCGCATACACAGGACTCTGAAAAATAGCTGCGCATGACCGCAAAGTTCCCACCATTGGATACAATGGAGCGCATAGGCGCAACATTGTATCTCTGCCGTGCGCAGCCTCACTGACACTACAGGAGCACACAGCCAATCAGGAGAGTGCCACGACGTGGTGCTCACTGATTGGCTGAAGGGACCCTCTTTGACAGGAGTCAGGGGGGGTTCTGGCAGTCGGGGAAAGGGGTCCCATGTGTAAACATGGGACCCCTTTCAGTGTGTGGTCGGGTTTCCGGTTTGTTTTTTTGCCAAGTACGTGGATTACAAGCTCAGAAGAAGACCGATCTACACTGGATTTTTGTGAGTATAATTTTATTTTCAGGTAACCCATGGATTCTGCTTGGAGAAGTGGACCGACCCTCATGTGAACATAGGTAAGTATGTGTGAATGTAGGTGTGCATGTATGTAATAAAGTTGTACTTTCAAGGTGTGTGAGTTCTGTTTTTATTTGGGTATTTTTTTTGTAGTAGTACTACAGGTACCAGCGGGCCCGTTTTTCCACCGCATGCTGGTACTTGTGGTTCTCCAAGTACCAGCTTGCGGGGGAGGCTTGCTGGGACTTGTAGTACTGCTACAAAAAACAATATTCTATTTTTTTCACAAGGCTATCAGCCCCCCATCCGCAGCCCTTGGATGGGGGGCTGATAGCCTCGGGCTTCACCCCTGGCCCTTGGGTGGCTGGAGGGGGGGACCCCTTGATTTAAGGGGTTCCCACTCCTCCAGGGTACCCCGGCCAGGGGTGACTAGTTAGTGATTTAATGCCAGGGCCGCAGGGACCTATATAAAAGTGTCCCCCGGCTGTGGCATTATCTCTCTGACTAGTGGAGCCCGGTGCTGGTTCCAAAAATACGGGGGACCCCTACGCTTTTTGTCCCCCGTATTTTTGGCACCAGGACCAGGCGCAGAGCCCGGTGCTGGTTGTTAAAATATGGGGAAACCCTGTCAATTTTTCCCCCATATTTTTGCAACCAGGACCGGCTCAAAGAGCCCGAGGCTGGTTGTGCTTAGGAGGGGGGACCCCTCGCAAATTTTTTTCCCAGTTTTTACATTAAACAGACCCTTTCCCATAGATAACCATGCACAGATCTCACTGATCCGTGCATGGTTATCCAAACTCGACTGGAAAAAGCAGGTCTATTTTTTTGCTGCTTTATTTAACGATTCACAAAAAAATACACCCGCACTTGAGCACTCAGAGACTAACACCCAAATACGAATGAATAGTGAATACCCGTGTTGTAGGAAATAACAGCCGCGAATGACCGATGGTCTATTCATTCGTATTTCTGAACTTTGTCATTCAAACCTTTATGAATAGTCCAAACACTGCCGAGATTTGTGCTTAGTGAATTCCCATGTTGGGACTTAGAAAAAAAAAACACAAATCGGACAAACTCGATTTTTTACTAAATTTTGGCCATGGTGTTTACATAAAAACACACTGCAATGCACAATATTTAGTGAATAGCAATCCTATTAAGGTAAAACACAAGGTTAGAATAGCATTCACAATAACAAGTACCTTTCAATTGGGGCCTCTTTGTAACCTCTGTAATGTTCAGATGAGTATGTAGAGATAGTTTGTAGTTATAGTGCACTTTCTCTAGATAGTCAATCTCCTGAGATTACTCACGTAATCCGGGTATGCTAAAAGTGATAACTGAGAAATCACACAAGAAGAATGGCAGTTTATTCCGTGTAGCCAAAGGACTTGGTGTTGGAGTTCTGTATGTGAGACATTTTGCAAACTTCTTTGCAGATAAAATATCCACCATCTGGGCTGGAATCTCCACAGTGCCATCAAAGGAGTGCCAAACTACAAAGCCTGCCAATATAAGCCACCTGCCTTCATGGACCAGCTTTAACCCAGTGGATGTAAAGGACATTGCTGAAATTGCTCTGATTTTGCGTCCCATCACCTGTGGTCTGGACCTGGCCTCAAGCAGCTTCTAATAAATCGCATAGATATATAATTTGTCCTGTCTTTGCAAAAATTGTTCAGTGCTCTTTGCAGGGGTGTAGTATGGCTGACCGGCGGTCTCCTGACCGCCGGTCAGCTTACCGACGCCGGGATCCCGGCAGCATACCGACGCCGGGATCCCGGCGGGGAGAGGCAAGTGCAGAAAGCCCCTTGCGGGCTCGCTGCGCTCGCCACGCTGCGGGCTCGGTGGCGACCTACGGTCGCCACGGGTTCTATTCCCACTCTATGGGTGTCGTGGACACCCACGAGTGGAAATAGTCCCTGTTGGTCGGCATGCCGACCATCGGGATAGTGGGGGTCGGGAAGCTGGAGGAGGTCATGTGATCGTCGGTCTCCCGACCGTCGGTCACATGAATACCACCCCTTTGCAGACAGGCATTTTTCCTGGACCCCTAAGGGAAGCAATTGTTAGACCTCTTCTTAAAAAAACTAATTTAGATCCTGACTGCATGACCAATTACAGACCATTATGAAACCTTCCTTTTCTAGGAAAGGTTATTGAGAAAGTGGTTGCAAATCAACTGGAAACCCGCCTGACAAACCATGATATCTATGATCCATTCCAATCAGGATTCAGGAGAAGACATAGCACTGCAACAGCCCTGGTGTGTGTATTAAATGATCTTCTGATGGCAAGAGACAGAGGAGACTGTTCAATATTAATCCTTCTGGATCTCTCTGCAGCATTTGATACCGTAGACCATGGGCTTCTGAATGAGCGACTGATACATTTTTGTGGACTGGATGGCACAGTCCTAAGCTGGTTCAAATAATTTCTCACAGGCAGGTCACAGAGAGTATCATCTGGAGTATACTCATCACCATCAGTGCCATTGCTATGTGGTATCCCACAAGGTTCTATATTATCCCACATGCTTTTTGCAGTATACATGCTCCCGCTGGGTGAAATAATCAGGCGCCATGGGTTGGTCTACCACTGCTATGCAGATGATATACAACTGTACTTGTCCTTTGTTCCGGGCACTAATAACCCAATAGCAACCCTAAATGGCTGTCTAACTGAACTCCAGGAGTGGATGAGTGCCAGTTGGCTGCGACTGAACCCGGATAAAACAGAGGTCCTTATGATAGGACCGCAAAATCAAAGGACAAGACTACAGCATAGCCAACCAACTGGACTTACACTCGGGGATTCAGAATTACAAACCACTGATCGTGTGCGGAATCTTGGCGTTGTCCTGGATGGTGACTTGACACTTAAACATCAGATATCAGCCACAATCAAATCCTCATTATTTCACCTGAGTAACATAGCCAGAATCAAGCACTTAATTCTCTCAGATGATCTGCCAAAAGTCATCCATGCATTTGTATAATCTCGATTAGACTACTGTAATGCCCTCTACCTTGGTCTCCCAGCAAAAGAATTGCACCGCTTACAGCTGGTGCAAAACACAGCTGCCAGGCTGTTAACCGACCAGCCCCAAGGTACCTGAAGCAGCTTCTGACCCCATACTGCCCCACTTGATTACTGCGATCTGTAGATGAAGGACTTTTAGCAGTACCTAGAATCTCCCGTAATTCATCTGGGGGTCGAGTTTTTAGTCATGCGACTCCGACTCTATGGAACTCACTTCCCCGCACAGTGCGAGAGGCCCCAACTATAGCATCCTTCAAAGTAGACACAAGACTTTCCTGTTTACTCAAGCCTTTCCATAATGTCCCATTAGTATCTACATGCTTCTGTATTTTCTTAAAAGCTTTTCTGTACTTTATTATTTTCTGTACAATATTATGCTATGTATCTGTTAAGTGCCTTGAGTCCTATTGGAGAAAGAGTGCTATATAAATATTATTATTATTATTATTAAATTGCAACAATGTTTCCTTGCATGCAGCTGCAGTAACTGTAGAGACTGCTATATCTTTCTAATTACTCCCTTGGTAGCCTCAAAGCCAGTGCTTAAAGTGTTCCTAGGGAGGTGGTGGAACTCACCCCCTCCTCCCCCCGGCACCCATGCAATAAGGTATTGCACGCGCCATAAGTGTGCGTCCCCAAAAAGGGGCATGGTCTCAAAAAGAAAGGGGCGTGGTCACACAATAGTAATAATGCCCACAGTAGTAGCAACCCTAATACACATAATGCCAACAGTAGTAGCACCCCGTAACACACAATGTCCACAGCAGTAGCGCCCCTTTTACAATGCCCACAGTAGTAGTGCTCCTTATGCAATGCCCACTGTACTGGTAGTGCCCACAGTGGTAGTGCCCCTTATATAGAGCCCATAGTAGTGGTGCCCCTTATGCAATGCCCCCATAGTAGTAGTGCCCCTTATGTCACCAGAGTAATGCCCCTTATGAGGTGCCCCCTTTACAATGCCCTCATTAGTAGTGCCCCTATTAGTAATGCGCTTAATGGTAATGCCCCTGTGTAGTATTGCCCCCAGTAGTAATGTTGCCTGTAGTAATGCCCCCAGTCGTTTAGCCCCTGTAGTTTAGCCCCATGTAGTTTGTCCCAAATAGTAATGCCCCCAGTAGTTTAGCCCCTGTAGTTATGCCCCCAGTAGTAATGCCCCTGTATTTATGCCCCCAGTAGTAATGCGCCCTGTAGTTATGCCCCCAGTAGTAATGTGTCCCCAGGGCCGTAACTAGATGTGTGCGAGAGGGGCCTCGCACACAGCGCAGAGCCCTGGGGAGCGCACAGTCACGGCCCTGTTAAACACAGCATGGAGCATCAGAGCTCCGTACAGCTAAATTGGCCAGCCGCAGCCTGCCCCAGCACAGCGAGCCAGCCTGCCCCAGCACAGCGAGCCATTGTTTGTTTCAAGCCTGACTGTGTGACGATTCTCCAGTACCAGATGCCATTTTACCACAGAGCACCGCAGCATTTGTGATTTTACTGTCAGAGACCTATCCCCACTAGGCTTATATTTGTAGATAGACTTATTTCAAATTAATTTACACACACACACACACACACACACGCATGCACGCACGCACACACACACACAAAAATTACTTATATTAGGACCTGCACAGGGAGAGAAGACACAGCGGGCAGAGCCAGTGATCTGGTGCTGACATGAGGGTGAGGGCCCCATTTCTTAAGTGCCCCGGGCCCACCATAGACTTAATCCGGCCCTGGGTGCAGCGCCCCACGCCAGTGATGCCACGAGGGAGCTGAGTTACAGGCAGGGCAGCTGAGCGACGGCTCAGCTGCCCAATCATCTGTGAAGGCTGCAGGGAACAAGGAGGAGTCGGTCGGCCTCTGGAGTGAGGGTCACCCGGTGGAGTGTGCTGCTTGAAGTTACTGTGCGGTGTAATTTGAATAATGGAGACTACTGTGCACCGTAGTATGAATTGGTATTATTTTGTGGCCACACCCTTTCCCCATGAAGCCACGCCCCTAATGTTGTTGGGTTTTTTTTGTCGCGCGCGCCTACGGCGCGCACTGTCCATGTTTTACATAAGGTGGGGAGGGGGGCACCAATGCCGTTTCTTGCACACAGCGCAAAAATGCCTAGTTACGGCACTGTGTGTCCCTGTAGTTATGCCCCCAGTAATAATGCGCCCCTGTAGTTATGCCCCCAGCAGTAATGCGCCCCTGTAGTTTAGCCCCATGTAGTTTGCCCCCAGTAGTTTGCCCCAAGTAGTAATGCCCCCAGTAGTTTAGCCCCTGTAGTTATGCCCCCAGTAGTAATGCGCCCTGTAGTTATGCCCCCAGTAGTAATGCGCCCTGTAGTTATGCCCCCAGTAGTAATGCACCCCTGTAGTTATGCCCCCAGTAGTATTGCGCCCCTGTAGTTTATCCCCATGTAGTTTGCCCCAAGTAGTAATGTCCCCAGTAGTTTGCCCCAAGTAGTAATGCCCCCAGTAGCTTGCCCCCTTGTAGGTAGCCCCCAGTAGTTAGCCCCTGTAGTTTAGCCCATGTAGTTTGCCCCCAGAAGTTTGCCCCAAGTAGTAATGCTCCCAGTAGTTTAGCCCCCTTGTGGTTTGCCCCCTTGTAGTTTAGCCCCCAGTAGTAATGCCCCCCTGTAGTTTACCCCCTTGTAGTTTAGCCCCCTTGTAGTATAGCCTCCTTGTAGCTATGCCCCCCAGTAGAAGTCACACATGTTTAAAAAAAAACAAAAAACCCCATCATACTTACCAAGTCCTGCTCCCGCGTCCGACCGCTGTGATCCTCCTGGCATCCGGCTCCCCAGCACTATGAGAGAGACGTCATGACGACTCTCCCATAGCGCGCACTGACAGATCCGGGAGCCGGAAGTTGGAGCTCAGTCCTGCCGCCGGCTTCCGCTTTGCAGGGAGTGCTGGGCGCCGCTGGTAACACAATCTCAGCAGGCGCCCGGTATCTCCCTGTGGCGGGTTCAATGTACTTAGGGGGTAATTCAGAGTTGATCGCAGCAGCAAATTTGTTAGTAGTTGGGCAAAACCATGGACCTAATTCAGACCTGGTCGCAAGCAGGCGTTTTTTGCACTGCTGCGACCAGGTAGATGCCGCCTACAGGGGGAGTGGGTAAACGCTGTGCAGGGGTGTGAATGCATGTGCAGAGAGCTGCACAAACAAAAGTTTGTGCAGTCTCTGCACAGCTCAGGACTTACTCAGCCGCTGCGATGATCCGGCCTGGAGCTGACGTCAGGAACCCTCCCTTAAAACGGCTGGACACACCTCTGTTTCTTCAGACACTCCCTGGAAACGGTCAGTTGACACCCAAAAACGGCCTCTCCCTGTCAATCTTCTTGCGATCGCCGGTGCGATCGCTTTCTTCGTAAAATCCGTTGTTGTCCGGTGATCCCCACCACCGGTGGCCAACACGCCTGCACATTGCGGTGCATACGCATGCGCAGTTCAGACCCGACCGCACCACTGCACAAAAATCTGGCATTCGATCGGGTCTGAATGACCCCCCATGTGCACTGCAGGAGGGGGCAGATATAACATGTGAAGAGAGAGTTAGATTTGGGTGGGGTGTGTTCAAACTAAAATCTAAATTGCAGTGTTAAAAGAAAGCAGCCAGTATTCCCTGCACAGATACAATATAGAGAGTCATTCCGAGTTGATCACACGTAGCAACTTTTTGCTGCCCGTGCGATCAACTAGACGCCGCCTATGGGGGAGTGTATTTCTGCATAGCAGGGATGCGAATGCTTGTGCAGCCCTGCTATGCAAAAAAAGTTTCCTGTAAAAGAAGACCAGGGTAAGAGTTACTTACCCTGTGTGATCGATCCAGCAATGCAGGTCCCTGAATTGACATTAGACATCCGCCCTCCAAACGCCTGGACACGCCTGCATTGGACTCACCACCAGAGGCATAACTAGTGTAGGGCGAGTGGGGCACGTGCCCTGGGCGCCTTGGCAGGCCCAGCAGAGGGGGGCGCCGGTGCGGCCAGGGCATCATGCCCCACTCACCCCCGTCATGCCACAATGTGAAGGGAGGAGAGCGCAGCATCTCTCCCTCCCCTCAATGTCCTCACCGCCGCTGCCAGCACCAGCAGCGCTGCGCGTGTCCGGTCTCCGGCGGCGTTAGCCAATCAGAGCTTGCGGACCGGCTCCTGATTGGCTGCCGGTCCGCGAGCTCTGATTGGCTAGCGAACCGGCGCCACATAACCGCAGCCGGAGACGTGGAGCGTTGAGGGGCAGGAGAGGTGCTGCGCTCTCCTCCCCTTACATAGCACAGCCACAAGGGAACGGGAAGGAAGCGGTCAGTGCCCGCGGGGGGAGGGGGGCGGGTCCGGTGGGGCATGTATCTGGCACTGTGGGGCAATGTAACTGGCACTGTGGGGCATGTACCTGGCACTGTGGGGCAATGTATCTGGCACTGTGGGGCATGTATCTGGCACTGTGGGGCATGTATCTGGCACTGTGGGGCATGTAACTGGCACTGTGGGGCAATGTGTCTGGCACTGTGGGGCATGTATCTGGCACTGTGGTGCATGTATCTGGCACTGTGGGGCAATGTAACTGGCACTGTGGGGCATGTATCTGGCACTGTGGGGCATGTATCTGGCACTGTGGGGTATGTAACTGGCACTGTGGGGCATGTATCTTGCACTGTGGGGCACTGTATCGTCACTGTGTATCTGGCACTGTGGGGCACTGTGTATCTGGCACTGTGGGGCAATTGTGTATGGCACTGTGTAAAAAGGGGACTCTGCATGCGTACTGTGCAAAAATTGAATGAATGCGTGCTGAGAGACGACATAAGGGGTAGGTGATAGTATGCTGAGAGGCGACACAGGGAGTAGGTGATAGTCATGTTGGCACGCCCCATTTTCAGTGGCCACACCCCTTCTGGTGCGTGGCCACACCTCTTCTGGTGCGTGACCACGCCCATTTTTTTTCTCTCACTGCGCACGCATACTTCTTTTGGTGTTTTTTTTTTCTTTGGGGGGGGGGGGGTGGGGGGTGGGGGAGGGGCGCCACTCTTCATCTTGCTCTGGGCTCCGAAAACACTAGTTACGCCTCTGCTCACCACTCCCCGAAAATGGTGAGTTGCCACCCGGATCCGCCTTCCTCCTGTCAGTCTTCTTGTGGACGCTGCTGCAACCGCTTTCTTCGCTAGTGCCAGAGTCTACAGTGCATGCGCAGGACTCCGAAAAAATGGCGTGGCTCTGTGCCAGAGTCTACAGCGCTCAGAGCGCTAGCCGGGGCGCGACGGCTACGGGAGAGGAGGGGGCCCACACACGGAGTCTGCACACGGGTCCCCTCCTCTCTAGAGACGCCCCTGTATATATATATATATATATATATATATATATATCAATCAATGTGCTCACAAAAACGTTTGTTGGCCTTTATATTAGTGTGTTGTCTAGCTGAATCAGCGTAGCTGATTCAGTGTGGGGTGAAAGATTTCAAAGCGAGAAAATTTCTAAGGGTGTCGTCTGTGACTTATACTGGACTTCTACTGGACGGAAACTGAAAGGAAACACCAATCAATTGCAAAAACCATCACAAACCACCAATATTTGGACTGCAGCTACAAATGACTGTTCACTCCTAATATTTTCCAATCCTCACTTACTCTGTAAACTATACATTCGCTTTCTGCACAAACACCTGCATTGCAACTTCTACTCTGACCCTGCAAATACCTGGAAAACAAATGTTTAATTGAGAAGCATATTTAATGAAGTAACACTGACTTGCACTGAAAATGGTTAAGTGACTCCTCCCACTTTGGCGCTAATCCAATGCTACACTTTTTGCAGGAACTTCTATTTTCTCAATAAAATGTAATGTACCGGCTTGATGTGAATAAAATATAAATTTAATACTACACAATGATTAAAGGTGAGACAAAAACAGAACCCAACATGGGAAACAGAGTCCTACCAAGAAGATAATCGGAGCCGCAGGTGTTATGAATGCAAGGTATTTCCCGGGAACAATACCCTGCATGTGGCACCATCAGGCGTGTTCCCCACTGGTCCCTTTCACAGTCAAGGATGTCCAGAAGCACAGGAAAGTACTGGAAAGCAGGTGCTGATGCGTTTCGGGACACAAAGACACAAACTTAGTACAGTGGCTCCAGCAGGACTCAATGAATATATTTCGTGGAACTGTTTCTTATAATGCTTTATGTGTTTAACTAGCTGCGGTTTGTTACTCAGATTTATTGGGAGTATGAAGAACCATGGACTATGGGCTTTTGACTTGTGCTATAAGTTGGCGCTGCCTATACCTTAACACGCCTTAAGGTTCACATTCGTTATATTAGAAGGTGGTCGCATTATGAGCAGTACTGTGTGGTTTGTGATTGCAGTGTGCATAATCATCTATTAATAGAATTGCAGTTTCTTAGTGCATATTGCTACATTCATCGTTTGTTTATTATTTTGTGTTAGATACTATTGTGTAACATTACCCTAGTGTTGGAGGAAGTAACCTCCACTCAGACTGGGTTACTGGGTCCAGTGGTTGCTAAGATTCCTACTTGCTTGAGAGATACAGGAGATTTTCTTCTGAAATTAAAACAACCTGATGTGTCTCATCTTGATCATCAGGGACCCCCAGTGGAGTTTATTTTAGACCTACTGGGATTAGTATTAAATGAAAATCATTTTATATATGCGGGTAGATACTATAAGCAGGTGTCAGGGACCGCGATGGGGTTGAACCTGGCACCTGCTTATGCTAATATCTATATGCATAATTTTGAAAGTACCTACATAATACCTGTATTCGGTGATAATATTAGATGTTATTACAGATTTATTGATGACATTTTCTTACTTTGGTGTGGGGAAGTGGCTGAGTTTTGGCAGATGGTGACCACTTTAAATAACCTAGAAACGCCAGTAAAATTTTCAGCTAAGATAGATGATACAAAGATTGACTTTCTTGATGTTACAGTCTATAAAGATAAGAATGGGTTGTGCACTACACTTGTTCATAAAGAAACCGACAGAAATAGCCTGCTTTATGCTACCAGCCACCATGCACCAAGTCTGAATGCAAGCTTGCCAGTATCACAATTTATGAGGATACTTCGAATTAATACGGATGAGGCACTTGCGGAGTTGCAAATTAATAAGATGAAGGCGCGTTTTAAGGAACGTGGATATGCCCATAAGATGATTGGAAAATGCCTGGAAAAGGCACGTGATAAAATCAATCACCCCTCTGGACCATCTGATGCCAGACTGAAAGGTCAAATGATATACTGCAGCAAATATGATGATAGAGCGGGTTGTGTTAAACGTGCCTTCAGGAGGAACTGGAGAATTGTTGCATCCGACCCAAAGCTTGGGCGGGACTTACAACAACAGCCAATGATGGCATACCACCATGGTGCGAACTTAAAACAGCTCCTCATGCGCCCCCTGTTAAATCCTGAGAAAGGAAGAAGGGAAACATGGCTTAAGTCTGCCCGTAAGGGGTGCTTCAAGTGCTCTGACTGTACGACGTGTAGATCCTTAATTCCTGGCGCATCCTTTCCTCATCCGCATAGTGGGGCACCTATACGTATTAAGCATCATCTCCATTGTTTAATGGACCATGTAAATTTATCTGATTGTATGCCCGTGTGGGCTGGTGTATGTTGGCCTAACGCAACGTTGCTTTAGAGAACGAATGGCTAACCACCGGTACTCTATAAGACAGGCAATTGAGACGGGTCAGTCGGACAAACCGGTGGCAAGGCACTGGATGGAGGCTGGACATCAGAATCCAATGCTTCGGTGTCGGATTATTGATTGGATTCCCCCGTCAATTAGAGGGGGTAATAGGATCCTTGAACTGCACAAATGTGAATCTGAATGGATATTTCGGTTGGATACAATTGCCCCTAGGGGCTTGAATGAGCAAATTAATTTGAATAATTTTTTGCTTTAGCTGTTCTGGCATTTCTTTAGAGAAAAAATAATAACTTTTGCATTTTTTCATAATGGTTATTTACTATTATGTTATGTCTAATGGTTTATGGTGATACTTTATGGGCTCCACCACAATATATATTTATAATATATATTTTTAATTATATGTTGTTTGTATGTTTTGTCATATATGTATTATTAATGTGGTTTTTGATATATAGACTATTGAGCTTCACTGGCTGTCCTTTTGGTTGCTCTTATATGCCTCCACATGTTTTCTGCCGTGTGTTGTACCTATTTGTGCCATGGGTGGCGCTGTGGGTATTATTTTTACTCAGCTGCGCTGACCTAGTGGCTTTAATATTGTTATGATATAGTCATCTATACCTTGATGTGCTATTTGTGTGATGCGCTGTGTACGTTTGGTGCTAAAGAGGGTATTGTGGCTTGGGAGATATATACATGTGGTTTTTGTACACTATGTGGATAACTCTAACAATATGATTTGTATGGTACGTGGCTTAGTGTGTATCCGGCCTTGACGTGCGTGGCACGCCGGGTGCTGGACCGCGAGATCACGTGACCGGAACCGGAAGTACGTCCGGATGCGTTCCACGCGATGGTTGGAACGCACGGCGGAATTGAGCATATTTTGGCGGCATTTGAGCACTTAAAAGGCAGGCAGTGATGGGGTATGATACTTTCGCTGTAAATAACTCTGCTACTTTGGATTTCTTATGGGCATATAATGATGGAAAGCTTGAGAAACGTCCGGATGGACCGAAACGTCGCTGCTATTTCCACTGCCATGCATCTAAAAAAGCCTTGCATTTTTGTGTTGTGAGTATTGGATTAAAAATACCTTAAAGCTTGCTGAAGTTTGGAGAGTGCCTATGTTTGGACTATATCTATCGGAAATCCCCTCTGTGTAAGTGGCTTTCTGTGTAGTGCACCCCGCTGGTGTTTATCATGATGAGAGTGCTGGACTTCTTCTACTATATATATATATATATATATACATACATACACATATATATATATAGGAAACCAAGGAATTGGGTGCTAGCGACCAATGGTGTCTATATTAAAGGAACGTAAAAAGATAGTATATATATATAAAAAAAGGGGGACTTATATATATAAAAAAACGTATTTATTTTTGCACAATATAAAAGGGAGGGTAATACACTGTGGTTTATAAAAATTCACAAAACACAATAGTTAAAAAAAAAATGGAGTAAGAAGTAAAAAGTAAAAAGGTACAAGGTGCAAATCAATTGGTAGTACATATATAAAAAAATGCTTATCTTAGGTACAGGAGGTAGGTCTGAGAAAGATCATGGAGTGCCCAACGCGTTTCGTCCTTCAGGACTTCATCAAGGGTGGTGTGGTACTGAGACAAAGCTCCTATTTATACCACTATCAATTAGACTATGTATGACATCACTTCCTCCCATAGTGATGTTAAGGGAAAACTATATACTTCATGTGTTTTTCAAAATTAGACCAATTATATATAGGTAACAAATGTTTTGAGAACAAAGCTAGTTATAATCATCAACTTAAAAAACGAGCAATTTTGTAAGTAAAATCTAATGATTAGTTCATATGAGTACTGGCATCCCGGACTTCCGCCTCACTTCCTGTAGTGTGGCGGGTATTGTTGCGCATGCGTTAACTCCCGAGTATACGATCAGGTGACGTTTGTCACTTCAAAGTTCCTTCTGCGCTTGCGCCGACTCCCGCGAAGCGCCCTGTCCCGGAAGTCGCTGTATGATTCACCGGACATCGCGTCACATACAGGATCCCGGAAGCGCGGTGTATCGTGAACCGCAGTGTGTCACTTCCTGTGGGAGCTTAATTCAGTGAGTGATCTCCGGAGGCTTGTCTTGGAACGCACGTGGAACGCAAACATTGTCTCTGACCCCGTTGATAATAGGTCCCAACGGCGGAGTATTACTTCTTTGGAATACAGTTTATGGCTTCTTCATTTAGACTGCATATGAGTAAGGAGCTTCTTCAGAGAGCACATGGTGGAAATAAAAGAAGATTTTATATAAGTTACCAGAGTTTTATGATGGACTTCATTTGAACCAATTATGTATTCATTTCAGTGTAATAAATATTTTATAAAAATTGATATTATTAATAAATATTAATGCATATTCAATTATTAAAGTGCATGTGCTTTTGTTTATATTTTAGGTTATTTACTTGGTGTGCAGGATTGTGAGAGCTACAAAAAATTAAGTAGTGCATAGGATATATAATAAAGTGAACCATAGGTATTTAGGGTTTATATGAGTGAATATTAAAAATAACAGCTGTTTTACTGGTTTAGGAACTTTTATGTGTATGCATTGTTTCTACAGCACCTGGTCTTCTCAGGGGGTCACCCCCCTGATACTGGCCAGGCCCATAAAAATGCTTAGCTTCCACGATCGGACGAGAGTGGGCGTTCCATTTTGGTATGGCTGTAGTCTACTTAACACTAGTTCACCAGAAATTTTTTACAACTGTAGAATGGTCTGGAAATAAAAAGAGAGAGAGAGCGCCAATCCCAAACACCACAGTGTTTATTAGGGGAGAAAGACAAATATATAAATACAGAGGGGGGGGGGGGGGGGGGTTGTGTTAAAAAGGTAATCAAAGAAAGGGAGAGATTCCATAGCTTTCGTTAAATCCAGCCGGATGCATCGTCCTCAATTGGAAAATCCAACTGGCAAACCTGTTATCCAGAAGGGAGATGTTTTGGATTTTCCAATTGAGGACGATGCATCCGGCTGGATTTAACGAAAGCTATGAAATCTCTCCCTTTCTTTGATTACCTTTTTAACACAACCCCCCCCCCCCCCCCCCCCCCTCTGTATTTATATATTTGTCTTTCTCCCCTAATAAACACTGTGGTGTTTGGGATTGGCGCTCTCTCTCTCTTTTTATTTCCAGACCATTCTACAGTTGTAAAAAATTTCTGGTGAACTAGTGTTAAGTAGACTACAGCCATACCAAAATGGAACGCCCACTCTCGTCCGATCGTGGAAGCTAAGCATTTTTATGGGCCTGGCCAGTATCAGGGGGGTGACCCCCTGAGAAGACCAGGTGCTGTAGAAACAATGCATACACATAAAAGTTCCTAAACCAGTAAAACAGCTGTTATTTTTAATATTCACTCATATAAACCCTAAATACCTATGGTTCACTTTATTATATATCCTATGCACTACTTAATTTTTTGTAGCTCTCACAATCCTGCACACCAAGTAAATAACCTAAAATATAAACAAAAGCACATGCACTTTAATAATTGAATATGCATTAATATTTATTAATAATATCAATTTTTATAAAATATTTATTACACTGAAATGAATACATAATTGGTTCAAATGAAGTCCATCATAAAACTCTGGTAACTTATATAAAATCTTCTTTTATTTCCACCATGTGCTCTCTGAAGAAGCTCCTTACTCATATGCAGTCTAAATGAAGAAGCCATAAACTGTATTCCAAAGAAGTAATACTCCGCCGTTGGGACCTATTATCAACGGGGTCAGAGACAATGTTTGCGTTCCACGTGCGTTCCAAGACAAGCCTCCGGAGATCACTCACTGAATTAAGCTCCCACAGGAAGTGACACACTGCGGTTCACGATACACCGCGCTTCCGGGATCCTGTATGTGACGCGATGTCCGGTGAATCATACAGCGACTTCCGGGACAGGGCGCTTCGCGGGAGTCGGCGCAAGCGCAGAAGGAACTTTGAAGTGACAAACGTCACCTGATCGTATACTCGGGAGTTAACGCATGCGCAACAATACCCGCCACACTACAGGAAGTGAGGCGGAAGTCCGGGATGCCAGTACTCATATGAACTAATCATTAGATTTTACTTACAAAATTGCTCGTTTTTTAAGTTGATGATTATAACTAGCTTTGTTCTCAAAACATTTGTTACCTATATATAATTGGTCTAATTTTGAAAAACACATGAAGTATATAGTTTTCCCTTAACATCACTATGGGAGGAAGTGATGTCATACATAGTCTAATTGATAGTGGTATAAATAGGAGCTTTGTCTCAGTACCACACCACCCTTGATGAAGTCCTGAAGGACGAAACGCGTTGGGCACTCCATGATCTTTCTCAGACCTACCTCCTGTACCTAAGATAAGCATTTTTTTATATATGTACTACCAATTGATTTGCACCTTGTACCTTTTTACTTTTTACTTCTTACTCCATTTTTTTTTTAACTATTGTGTTTTGTGAATTTTTATAAACCACAGTGTATTACCCTCCCTTTTATATTGTGCAAAAATAAATACGTTTTTTTATATATATAAGTCCCCCTTTTTTTATATATATATACTATCTTTTTACGTTCCTTTAATATAGACACCATTGGTCGCTAGCACCCAATTCCTTGGTTTCCTATAACATTTCTTACAGCAATTTACCACTGCTGTTTTTATTTTTGGGGCCAGCTGACACCCTTTGTACCAAGGGAGTGTAAATTCGGACATATATTTTACATTTGCAGTGAGGGCTAACCTACCACAAGTGGCGCTATTTTTTTTTTCTTGTTTTTTACAAATCTTTCTCGGTATTACTAAAAATTAGCTGCCTGGTGGGGTTTGACCTCATAAACATGTTTAGGAACAATGAACGTACTACAAAAAGAAATGACTTATGTCAGAGGATATTTAATGAAAATAAAACCGTGGACACACCCACCCCCCCATGTGACTTAGATGACCTCTTTTGGGGGATTGAGAGACTTCTCACAAAAGAGGTGAAAGCGTGGTGGGATGTCAAAGGTTTAGAACACTACATTTCAGTAGCCAGAATCCCTAGAGGATTAAGGGTGACTAAACAACCCACTTTTGGAAATAATAACACTGAATTCATAGAAAAATGGGATGCTATCCTACACACCTGCTCCATTGATCTCATGAAATTATTAATTATGGAGAAAAAGAACACACTGATGGAGCTAGAATCATCTATTAAAGAGAAAGAAGCAGAAATTGATAAATTTAAAGACAAGGAGGATTGCATCATCAATGGAAAAGTATTAAGTAAGAAAATGGAACGAATAGAGGAGGAAGTAATTAAAGGGAAAGAAAAGAAATTCTTACGGGACAAAGAAGACTATGAGCAAGGGAAGATCAAGAATTGGAGCAGATTCAGAGCTCCAGGATCATATCAGAATAAAGCTACCAAACAGTATTGGAAAACGGTACCTAATGACCGATCAAGGATTAAGAACCAAGACACCCCTAATGACCATAAATCCGGAACCATAACCAAAAACAGGTTTTCTATATTACAAAGAAGGGGATCCCAGAGTGATAATGATTTTTTATCCCCAAGCACAGGCACAAGACCAAAGGACAACATGAAGAACCAGATAAAGGAAGATATCAGACATGCCTCCCCCCTAAAAAGACGGTTTATAGAAGACGAGGAAGGCGGGGCGGCAGGAGGAAGAGAACTCAAAAAGCGGACATTCCAACATCAAAACCACTAATTAAGGACATCTTCAACCTTTCACAACACACTCTCTCACAACCGGAAATCTCTTTGTTAAACAAAGGCCTATCCTTTGCGCCTACCAGCGGCATGAATAAATTTGAAACTTTCATAGACCTCAACAAGTTTGTACGAAAATTAACATTGAAACGACACTTCCAAAAGAAAGAAAACGCCATTCTCAGAAACTATGACAACACAACTATCCAATCAAAATCAGGACTAAAACCATCATCGAAGTACTACCCATTGGAATCCAAGGGGAGCCATCTAAGTATCTTTTACGACCTAGTGAAAAAGGATCTATGTGATTCAGAAGTAGAACCAATCCAGGAAAAAAACCTCTCCAATAAAGAACAAGAAGCCTTAAAGAAACTACAGAAAAATACTGATATCATTATCAAACAAGCTGACAAAGGGGGGGGTTTAGTGATCATGGATCGAGAAAAATATATAACAGAAGCCAAGAGACTTTTGGACGACACTAAATCATACAAAATATTACAAAAAGATCCAAAAGAAGAATATTTGGAAGATCTTCGATCACTACTTTTAAATGGACTACGTACCAGCATTTTAACAAAGGAGGAATACCAGTTTTTAATGCAGTCCTACCCCGTGACCCCGATATTTTACTTTTTACCAAAAATCCACAAATCAATTACAAACCCACCAGGTAGACCTATAGTGGCCGGTATAGATTCCCTTACTTCAAATCTTTCTGAATATGCAGATGTATTCCTCAGGAAATATGTAACCCAATTACCATCATATCTCAAGGATACAACCGCAGTACTCAACCTAGTCAAAGACATCGAATGGAAACCAACATATTTATGGGTCACAATCGATGTGCAAGCACTTTATACATGTATCGAACATAAAAAGGGTGTAGCAGCATGCAAAGAATATCTGGACAATGATCCTTCAATGACTGATTCCCACAGACAATTTATCTGTGATATCATGTTCTTCATTTTAACCCATAATTATTTTAAATTTTTAGACAATTTTTATCTACAAAGCTGCGGAACCGCTATGGGAACTATTTTCGCACCAAGTTTTGCTAATTTATTTATGGGAAAATGGGAGGAAACTTACATCTACAATGACCACCCTTTTAAGAATTTTATTGTGTTTTACAAGCGATACATAGATGATATCCTGATGATCTGGGACGGCACAATAGAAGATTTTAACAATTTTTTTAATGAATACCTGGCACACAACGAATTGAATCTCACATTTACTTCAAAAATTGATAAGGAACAAATTGAATTTTTGGATCTCATCCTGGTGGGTAAAGAAAATAACATCATCACAAAGAACTACATCAAACCGGTGGATACCAACAGCTACTTGGATTACAGGAGTAATCACCTAAAACAGTGGAAAAATAATATCCCCTATTCACAGTTCCATAGAATCAGAAGGAACTGCAGCGAAATAGAAGAATGTAATAACCAATTGGAGAAATACAAAAACAGATTCCTGGATAAGAAGTATCCCACGAACATTCTAGACAAGGCGGTCAATAAAACAAGAACCTTGGTGAGAAATGACCTCCTAACGTACAAGAAAAGGGAAAAGAAAGAAGACTCTACTGCCTTTATCACGACCTATAGCAGACATGAGAAAATTATCCGACAATCAATGAAGACTCACTGGAACATTCTTTTAATGGACCCTGTTTTAAAAGACATTTTACCACCACAACCTGAAATTATTTTTAAGAAGTCAAAAAACCTTAAGGACTTAGTGGCACCAAGCATGCTGAAATCCATAAACAACAAGAAAGAACCTCTTATCAGGTGTGTAGGTAGCTATAAGTGTGGACACTGCAATACCTGCAAATATGTACACCCAAACCGAAAGACTTTCTCCGCAACAGGTGATACGAAAGAATTCAAGATAAAAGAATACATGAACTGCAACTCAACCTCTGTAATTTACCTTTTGGAATGTGATTGTGGTAAAAAATATATTGGGAAGACAAAGAGACAGCTAAAATTAAGGATCCAAGAGCACGTTCGAAACATTAAAAACAAGGTGGAAGCACATGCAGTTTCTAAACATTTTCTCCTACACCACAATTCCAATCCTGAGGCCTTAACATACAAAGCCATAGAACATGTCACACTTGGCGAAAGAAGTGGCGATCTGGCAAACCTGTTATCCAGAAGGGAGATGTTTTGGATTTTCCAATTGAGGACGATGCATCCGGCTGGATTTAACGAAAGCTATGAAATCTCTCCCTTTCTTTGATTACCTTTTTAACACAACCCCCCCCCCCCCCTCTGTATTTATATATTTGTCTTTCTCCCCTAATAAACACTGTGGTGTTTGGGATTGGCGCTCTCTCTCTCTTTTTATTTCCAGACCATTCTACAGTTGTAAAAAATTTCTGGTGAACTAGTGTTAAGTAGACTACAGCCATACCAAAATGGAACGCCCACTCTCGTCCGATCGTGGAAGCTAAGCATTTTTATGGGCCTGGCCAGTATCAGGGGGGTGACCCCCTGAGAAGACCAGGTGCTGTAGAAACAATGCATACACATAAAAGTTCCTAAACCAGTAAAACAGCTGTTATTTTTAATATTCACTCATATAAACCCTAAATACCTATGGTTCACTTTATTATATATCCTATGCACTACTTAATTTTTTGTAGCTCTCACAATCCTGCACACCAAGTAAATAACCTAAAATATAAACAAAAGCACATGCACTTTAATAATTGAATATGCATTAATATTTATTAATAATATCAATTTTTATAAAATATTTATTACACTGAAATGAATACATAATTGGTTCAAATGAAGTCCATCATAAAACTCTGGTAACTTATATAAAATCTTCTTTTATTTCCACCATGTGCTCTCTGAAGAAGCTCCTTACTCATATGCAGTCTAAATGAAGAAGCCATAAACTGTATTCCAAAGAAGTAATACTCCGCCGTTGGGACCTATTATCAACGGGGTCAGAGACAATGTTTGCATTCCACGTGCGTTCCAAGACAAGCCTCCGGAGATCACTCACTGAATTAAGCTCCCACAGGAAGTGACACACTGCGGTTCACGATACACCGCGCTTCCGGGATCCTGTATGTGACGCGATGTCCGGTGAATCATACAGCGACTTCCGGGACAGGGCGCTTCGCGGGAGTCGGCGCAAGCGCAGAAGGAACTTTGAAGTGACAAACGTCACCTGATCGTATACTCGGGAGTTAACGCATGCGCAACAATACCCGCCACACTACAGGAAGTGAGGCGGAAGTCCGGGATGCCAGTACTCATATGAACTAATCATTAGATTTTACTTACAAAATTGCTCGTTTTTTAAGTTGATGATTATAACTAGCTTTGTTCTCAAAACATTTGTTACCTATATATAATTGGTCTAATTTTGAAAAACACATGAAGTATATAGTTTTCCCTTAACATCACTATGGGAGGAAGTGATGTCATACATAGTCTAATTGATAGTGGTATAAATAGGAGCTTTGTCTCAGTACCACACCACCCTTGATGAAGTCCTGAAGGACGAAACGCGTTGGGCACTCCATGATCTTTCTCAGACCTACCTCCTGTACCTAAGATAAGCATTTTTTTATATATGTACTACCAATTGATTTGCACCTTGTACCTTTTTACTTTTTACTTCTTACTCCAATTTTTTTTTTTACTATTGTGTTTTGTGAATTTTTATAAACCACAGTGTATTACCCTCCCTTTTATATTGTGCAAAAATAAATACGTTTTTTTATATATATAAGTCCCCCTTTTTTTATATATATATACTATCTTTTTACGTTCCTTTAATATAGACACCATTGGTCGCTAGCACCCAATTCCTTGGTTTCCTATAACATTTCTTACAGCAATTTACCACTGCTGTTTTTATTTTTGGGGCCAGCTGACACCCTTTGTACCAAGGGAGTGTAAATTCGGACATATATTTTACATTTGCAGTGAGGGCTAACCTACCACAAGTGGCGCTATTTTTTTTTTCTTGTTTTTTACACATATATATATATATATATATATAAAAAATAAATAAATATATATATATATATATATATATATATATTTATTACACACACAATTATAGACCACTGCAAGAAAATGGATTTGTTTGGACACAAATCCTCTTTGTACCTCATTCATGCTCTCAACTGTAGAGCTTGTTGTGATCCAGTTACAATACTCTTTATTACAGAACACATTTCAATATACTGCCATACCAATGATTCCAACCTATAACCTGTTCAATTCTAATCAAACACCCTACTCATTGAGCTTTTTGATCCTGCATGAAAAGGATGAGATTTCTAACTATATGAAGCTACTGCAATTGAGCAGATCTATGTAGTATGCAGCCACACATCCAATATACAGTATATGCTGTTACTGAGAAGTAGAAATGCCTAGGAGCAATAACTGGTCCACACAACAATTTCACATAACGGAACTGTTGTACATCGACTTCCTACATGGATCGAGATACAGTGTTAGAAAAGGAGCTTCAAGAATTGGATTTCTGTGGCTTACCAGCTGTACACAAGCCATAGATTTGTGCAGTGCCAACTGTTGGCTGGAGTGTATGCACACTGCCATTGAACTTTGAAATGACATATCAGTGCTGACTAATACATACCTTCCAACTGTCCCAATTTTCGTGGGACAGTCCCATTTTTTTGGGACCATCCCGATGTCCCAATCATGGGCCACAGTATCACGCGGTGGGGGGAGGGGGGGAGAGCACTCAGTCGGAAGATTCCTGTCACTCACTGCTCTGCCTAGCTCCTGTCACTCGCTGCTCTGCATACGCACAGCGTCTATTCAAGGGAGACACAGGGACTTGGGGCATGTCAGCAGCTCATAGAGCAATGCCCCTTTTCTATAGGCCACACCCCCTTTGTGGTCGTGCGTGGTGAAGAGTACTGCATGTTGGGAGGTATGCTTATAGTAAACCTATAACCACGTGGAGAGTGGGGACTCTGATAAACGAAGGCCGTTAGTGGGGTGCTTCGCCCAGTGCTGTATTCTAAATGGTAACACCCAAAAACAAATAACGTACTAGTCACGAATAAAGGGGCTCTAATTGTACAGCCTCGGACGTTAAAGTCCAAGTATATCACCTTTTTTCTCACCGAGCAAATAACAAGGTCTAATTGAATTCCCCCCAATGTATCTAATGAAAGTAGCAGAAGGATATTTATACAGTAGCTGCTGAATATCCAGGAAAAATCAATCTGGCTTTGGGAACATAAATGAAAAATATATACCCAAGGCTTTCTATAGTCTCAGTATGGATCTTGTATGTACTGTTAATATAAGTACATTTAGAACAAGATAAATTGAAAGTGGTTTCTACACCAAAAGAGATCCAGTTTAGCATAATGTATAAAATAATTACAAATTAATTATCCTTGAATATCAATGATCATGTCAGTGTTACACATACAGTACTCTTGAACCCCTAAAATAGAGATTAACATGGTTTCAGATTAAAGATGAGAAGATTAATTTAGTTATAACAAAATAGGATACAACACATTTGAATCAGTTGCTCACTTGAGAAAGCAATACGAAACTATGGGGGTCATTCCGAGTTGATCGCTAGCTGCCGTTGTTCACTGTGTAGCGATCAGTGAAAAAAACGCCTAATCTGCGCTTGCGTATGCACCGGAATGCGCACGCGCATCGTATGGGTACGAAGTCCATTGTGGTTTTGCACTGGTTCTATCGACAATTCCAATAGCACAGCCGAACGCAAGGAGATTGACAGGAAGTGGGAGTTTCTGGGTGGCAACTGACCGTTTTCTGGGAGTGTTTGGAAAAACGTAGGCTTGGCCGAGCATTTGCTGGGCAGGTATCTGACGTCATTACTGTGTCATTCATCGCAGCAATCATCGCACAGAATAAGTAACTACAGGGCTGGTCTTGTTCTGCACAAAATGTGTTTGCTGCCGCGTGGCTGCACAGGCGTCCGCACAGGCGTCCGCACTTCTGCAAAGCGGAAATGCACTCCCCAATGGGCGGCGACTATGCGTTTGCACGGCTGCTAAAAGTAGCTAGCGAGCGATCAATTCAGAATGAGGGCCAATGGGGGTAACTCTAGAGTTGATCGTAGCAGAAAATTTGTTAGCAGTTGGGCAAAACCAAGTGCACTGCAGGGGGGGCAGATGTAACATGTACAGATAGAGTTAGATTTGGGTGGGTTATTTTGTTTCTGTGCAGGGCAAATACTGGCTGCTTTATTTTTACACAGCAATTTAGATTTCAGTTTGAACACACCCCACCCAAATCTGACTCTCTCTGCACATGTTATATCTGCCCCCCTGCAGTGCACATGGTTTTGCCCATCTGCTAACAAATTTGCTGCTGCGATCAACTCTGAATTACCCTCTATGGGCCTAATTCAGTCTTGATCATAGCCATGCAAAATTTTGCATGGCTACAATCAGTTACTCAGACATGTGGGGGGACGCCCAGCACAGTGCTAGTCCGCCCCGCATGTCTGGCTCTGCCCTGCCGCACAAGTACAAAAGCATCGCACAGCGGAGATGCTTTTGTACTTGACGAGTAGCTCGCTACCAGCGCAGCTCCTGCGCGCTGGCAGGGAGCTACTCGTCGCTGTTCGGGTCGCATCGGCTGCGTATGGGTCGCATCGGCGCAGACCGCAGCCCTAAAACACAAGTCAAATGCTACCGGCCTGTCCCCTCCCGCTCAGTGACCGCCTCTGCCTGTCAATCAGGCAGAGGCGATCACAGGTCTGAGATGGCCGTCGGCTGTCTGGCATGCGCCAGCGCACTGCGGCACTGGCGCATGCGCAGTTCAGACCTGCTCTGCTGCTGTGCGAAAATGCACAGCAGTGATCAGGTCTGAATTAGGCCCTATGGCAGGCAGCGATTTAGACACCGGTATTAACTGTATAAGTGCTAGAGCACTAACATGCTCTACTCCGGGGGCATCAATGAATGTGTGGCATTTCCCATAGATTGACTCTTGGCTACACCTTCTCTGTGTCTTGGACCACACTCTTGTAATGCTACTCTGGCACTGGAGGCAGAGATTGCTCTCTGGTCTCTCTGTGGCATTGTTACATTCTATGCATTCTGATGAAGACAGTTCTATGGGGGTGATTCAGACCTGATCGCTGTGCTGCTAATTTTGCTGTTCAGCGTTCAGATAGTCGCAGCCCCCAGGGGGAGTGTATATTCGCCGTGCAAGTGTGCCATCCCATGTGTACGCCGAGCTGCAAAAATCCACTATCTGCAGTCTCTGCGCAGCCCAGGACTTACTCCTACAGTGCGATCACATCAGGCTGATCGGGGCCGGAGCTGACGTCAGACAGCCTCCCTGAAAATGCTTTGTTTTTCTGGACACTCCCAATAAACAGTCAGCTGCCACCCACAGACGGCCTTCTCCTGTCAATCACCTTGCAAACGCCCATGCGATCGTATTTTTTGCACCATCCTGTCACTGACTGCTGATGCCCTTTGCTGTTGACCGATGCGCGTTTGCATTGCGGTGCATACGCATGCGCAGTTATACGAAAACATTCTGATATAGACCAAGTACAGTAAGGGCATTTTTCCTCAATTATGAATATATTGCAAACCGGAAAGAATATATATATGTCATATTTACCCACACTGATTATTTCCTCGCCACGGATGGGTGCCCAGAGAGGAGAAGCAGGTGGGCAGGGCTGGGCTAATTGTATCATTAGGCCCCACCCCCTTATGTGGAAAATGCAACAATTGGAGCATATTTGCAATAGGGGAAGGGCTAAAATTACTCAATTTGCATAGAACTGTGTCATTAGGCCCTACCCCCTCCCCAGGTACTGCAGATTCACTGCAGTTATCTCCCTATTCTTCCCCCCTTCTGGGGTGTGTGGGACTACCTGAAAAATCGGGTGTCTCCTGCAGAAAGTGGGAGAGTAGGCAAGTATGGTATATGTGCCTTGGAAAGTCATATTATTTGCCAATGATCGGGCTGGGGCTGTTTCTGTATGCTCGTAGACTCGGATTGGTGGTTTCTTCATCGCTTGGGCATAGATTACGCTTTTCTTAAACCAATTTTTTAAATTTTGTTTGTGAATATATCTGATACACCTTAAAAAAGGAGTACATCATGGGAGTATATAAGATGTAAGAGTCTGACCTGTGCCTGGGGTAAACAAGATGCATAGTCTATTGTGTCCAACCAGAACGTATCTTGAGCTCTGCATCTGGCTGGAAATAGACTATTTTTGCATGTCCTACAATATATGCAATATTAGAATAATTTGCCTCCATAGATACCCCATCTTGCTGAACTATAATCTGAAAATGCTGTTTACTTTATTCTCCCCACATCATTTAAAGATTAGCAGCTACAGGGTACAAATTTTCACCTGGACATTACATATCTATAGGACGCATCCTCCTTCCAACTCTGCATTTACTGTTAATGAATATGATGCCAACAGCAAATAAAAAAGATGAAAGGGTTATAAGAACACTTGTTAACATTGTCTGAACACTTTTCCTTTATTCTGATCATCTTGAGTACTTTGATAACTCTCTGTTGTCCACTAGTAACATTGCCTTCAATAGGATTGGGCACTCGAGTGTACATTATTTGAATTAGAAATCATTACTGCTTCTGTATGTATTACTTAGAAAGAGCTACACTGTGTTCTTGAATACAAAGAACATTCCCAGGTACTTAGAGATATGCAGTGCGCTTGAATAAAAAGAACGTATCCAAGTGCCCAGCAACGTTAACTACTTCCTGACCACTATTCTCCTGTGTTCTGTCTTTGTAGAGGTGGTAGGGTAATGCTGTGCTGACATTTACATGACATAGACTATTGTACTGTGATGATTCTGTGCATCCCAGAGCCAGAAACCTGTATGGGAATGTTATTACATGACAGGCTTGTATTATACTGTCAATACGAACCAACTAATTGTCATAACATGAAGCCAACTGAGTATCTATGTGATGAACTGAAGTATAGAAATAAAGCATGTGTAGCTGGTAGATCATACATCACAAGAACACAAATGGATAAAGATACAGTACAGTATATGAGATTAGACAATGATGAATAGGGTGACATTTTTCCCCCAATATACACTAGTTGCTAGATAAGGCAAGTTTGCTATTCAAGGTTAAGGGATGGGGTTTTTCTCAATGCCAAAAGATGTTTTTCCATTCTCATTGGCTTCTAAATAATACATGAGTTTGTCCATTTCTGCATATAACAATTTGTTTGCCATTGTTTCCAAGTATGGAAATTCAGAGGAAGAACAATTTGTCTTAAGAAATGTTTAGTTTGTCCTTCAAAATATTACTCAGCATGAGAAAACTCGTGGATATGTTAAGGCATACAAACAATCTGAAGTGTAATCGTATCTCTTTCTAACATTTATAAGGCAAACTCCCTAATCCCATCATTTCTAAAACAGACAATTGAATGGTCAATAATCCATTGCAGCATGTATAGATTCATCAATTGAAATAACAGTTTCTGTAGATGTATTGAAATGAGAGAGAGAGAGACTTTCAGATCACAAATGTACAAACTATGAATGATTTCTAACCAACACTGTAGATCTGAAGATATTTTGCCTATACAGTATGTGCCTCAAGATTTTGCTATGGAAACAACAGTAAATGTGAAGCTGTACTAATGACATGGTGCTTGAATGTATTTCTTTCTGCACAGCGTCATTTTTGCTCTATTTCAACATTCACAGAATGACATACTGATGGGTCCTTCCTCATCTGACCTGCGACTGCTAATAGTCACCGGTCGTTTGCTACTACTAGCGTGCCCGCTGCTGTGCGCAGGTACGTGCGTACGCACACGTCAATTAGGGATGAATTGATGCGTACGCACCTGCAGCTAGTTATGAGCAGGTGCGACTATTCGCTGTCATGATCCGCTCGTTCAAGAATCATTTGCAATCTATTCGTACAACTGTACATGTAGCTCACTAACCATTTACCTGACATGGTGAAAAAAGTTGAGAAGTGAGCCAGTGGAGAAGTTGTCCATGGCAACCAATCAGCTGCAACATATAATTATATAGAATGAACTTAATAAATGTTACTCCAAAGCTGATTGGTTGTCATGGACAACTTCTCCACTGGCTCACTTCTCCACTGCTTCATAAATAGATCCAGTATCCACATGGGATGCGACTGCAGCCAGCTGGGCTTTCGCTGATATGGTCACATCCCATGTGACCGTGTTTGCTGCCAAGTCCACCTGTGACTTCAAATGAGATCAGTGCAGCACATTTGTAGAGTGGGTTAAAACTGACAATACTACACTAAGATATTTCTGGGGTCTGTTGGTGTGGGGATTTAATTTCAGTGACTTGAAGATTCAGCAACCATTGTTGATTATTTAATCTAAAGTGACCCATTGGCTTGAAAGTGAAAATAAATCAGGTATGCCAGAGTTTTCTATGTTCATTTATACATATATTGTAGGCTTTCCAATTATTTACTTACTACATCCTTTTCTCTTCTATCCATATAACGAGCAATATTGTATTTTACTGCTGCTATATTGATGATTTACTGCTATTTTGGCGGGGTACTAGAGATGAATTCATTACCATAATTGGCAGTCACAGTTCTAGAACACACCTGGTAAAACTTACATACAGTACACTGTCAGTGATTTCCCCTACAGAATCCTCTTCAAACTCCTCACTCTCACATACAAGGCCATCTCTAATTCCACTGCTCTCTACATCTCCAACCTCCTCTCCCTTCATACACCCTCCTGCCCCTTACGGTCGGCCAATGACCGTTGGCTCTCTACTGCCCTGGTCACTGCTTCCCATGCTCGAGTTCAAGACTATGCCCGTGCTGCACCCCTTCAGTGGAATTCTCTCCCCCGCTCCATTAGATTCTCCCCAACCTTGCAAAGCTTCAAACGAGCATTAAAAACCCACCTATTCATCAAAGCATACCCTCCTGATGCATAACCTAGTCTTGAGGCTGCTCCTCCATCCCTCTGCCTTAAACATCTCTGATTTGCTTACATACTGCCATCAGGCTACCTCCCGCTTGCTTGCACCTCATGTCATCTGTCTGTCGCCCCTTCCCACTAGATTGTTAGCTCTTCAGAGCAGGGCCCTCTTTCCTCTTGTGGGCAAAGCCCTCTTCTCTACACATTTCACTCACAGCTCTCTCCTACTCAGCGACCATCTTTACTCGTTTTTTCTCCTGCTGGTCAAGGCTCATCTCCATCTATGGCCACCAGCCCCAAGTAGTATGATGGTTACTCCCTCGCTACTTACATCTTAGCTGTATTATGTTTTGAGAATTGTGGTGCTCTTTGTTACCTGTACTCTATTTTTGTTATTTATTTACTGTAATGCTAAGTTTTATCTCCCTGTGCTGTCCTTTGTACGGCGCTGCGAAACACTTGTGGTGCCCTATAAATAAAATTTCATAATAATAATAATACCTCCATTTACTTTTTGAATGTGAATATTACCTTGAAGAATGGCAAAATGTAAATATTATTATTTATTAAATGGACTGATAGAAATATATATGTTATGGTAAGAACATACCGTTGATAACGGTATTTCTCCTAAAGCCACAGGTTCCACAGGATAACAATGGGATATGATGGAGCGACAGTGGATTGGCACCAAACGATCACAAGCTTTCAGTCCTCCGAGGATGCAATATATCCCCGCCCACTGGCTCAGGCAAATCCGTTGTATTCCAAAGCATTTAGGAAGGAGCATCATGTAGAGCCCTAATCAGGCGAGAAGAACACACATGCACACCCTTCTGTACAAGAAGGAAGATAATATAAGAAATTTGAAAGATTAGCGCTTCAAACAATGGTGCAGCTAAAAAACACAATGGGGTGGTTACCCTCACCCGGCTGTATTATTAGTGGTGGATTTTTAAAGTTGTTAAGTGTTTGGATTGTTGTTTTTTTAATTTCTATGGATTAAAACGTACTTCACCATATTATCCTTTCTTTCATTTTTTGGGATGAGTGTGGACTACACATGTGCAAAGTGAGACACACCACTAGGAAGGAGGATTGAAAAACGTTTGGAATATTATGCTATTTCTGGATCCAGTAGTGAAAATTTGATGAAGATTGTATAAGACATTGCCTATGGAAAAGACGTTTGTTGGGTTGATGTTCCCCAGTGGTGCGCAGAATCACTAAAATATTAGATTTTGTGAACAAGAAGGAAGATGTTTAGTGAGTAGAAAGATCCCCAAATCAGGTGGAACCTGTGGACTTATGAGAAATACCATTATCAACGGTAAGTTCTTACCATAACGTATATTTCTCCGGCAGGGTCCACAGATTATCCACAGGATAACAATGGAAGTTCCCAAAGCAATTTAGTGGTGAGGACGCTCCTGATTGGACAGGAGAACCTTGCGCCCAAATTCAGCGTCATGAGAGGCAAAAGTATCCAAGGCATAATGTCTAATGAATGTGTTAATGGAAGACCATGTGGCTGCCTTACATATCTGTTCTGCTGAAGCACCATGTTGTGCTGCCCATGAAGGACCTACCTTACGAGTAGAGTGAGCAGAGACATTAGCCGGAACAGGGAGATCAGCTTGAGAATATGCTTCTGAAATCGTCATTCAAAGCCCTCTTGCCAGTGTCTGTTTAGTAGCAGGCAGTGGCGTAAGTTTGTCCCAGTCACCCGGAGGCATCAGCGTTGCCTCTGCTGTCGTTTTTCTGAGTGCCACCATACATTCTTCTATATGCTCATTCTGAGAGGTTAGGCACCGGACCCGTTGTTTCCATTGCAAGCGTGAGTGCCGGACTTTGGTCTGTATCTATATATATATATATATATATAGAGAGAGAGAGAGAGAGAGATACATATAGAAAGATAAACGCACACAGTAACATGCAGCCTGTGCCTCAAACACACACATAGTGACACCAGGGCCGGAACTACGTGTGTGCCAGGTGTGCCTGGCACACAGCGCAGTTGCCCTGAGGGCGCACGGCCAGCGGCATGTAATGAGTCAAATTGACTCATTACATGCCGCCTCTGCTGTGTGCTGTGTGCGCCGCTGCTGCGCTGTGGAGGAGAGAGCAGCGCCGGGCAGCCGAGAAGGAGGAGGAGGGCTACTGCAGCAGTCCCCTCTCCTTCCGTATAGGCTGCCCGGCGCTGCTGTGAATGCTGGGATGCAGTTCCTCCATCCCAGCATTCACAGCGGCGCTGGGCAGCCTATACGGAAGGAGAGGGGACTGCTGCAGCGGCGCTTACTACCAATGACATAGCGCTGCTGCGGCTCCAGTCCCCCTCCCTCCTCCTCCTTGTCCGATGCCTGCACCGAGGGAGCTGCCAGCACGAGGAGCCTGTCAGCGGGGAGATGGTAAGTATCTCTCTCTCTCGCTTTCTCTCTCTCTCTCTCAGGGGAACACCGTCTGCCGAAATGTGTAAAAAGGGGGACTGTCTGCCGTAATGTGTAAAAAGGGGGACGCTGTCTGCTGTAATGTGTAAAAGGGGGCCTGGCTGCCTCAATGTGTAAAAAGGGGGACACCGTCTGCCGTATTGTGTAAAAAGGGGGACTGTCTGCCTCAATGTGTAAAAAGGGGGACGCTGTCTGTTGTAATGTGTAAAAGGGAGCCTGGCTGCCTCAATGTGTAAAAAGGGGGACACCGTCTGCCGTAATGTGTAAAAAGGGGGACTGTCTGCCGTAATGTGTAAAAAAGGGGACGCTGTCTGCTGTAATGTGTAAAAGGGGGCCTGGCTGCCTCAATGTGTAAAAAGGGGGACACCGTCTGCCGTAATGTGTAAAAAGGGGAACTGGTTGCCGCAATGTGTAAACAGGGGGACGCTGGCTGCTGCAATGTGTATAAAGGGGGACACCGTCTGCCATAATGTGTAAAAACGCTGTCTGCTGTAATGTGTAAAAAGGGGACGCTGTCTACCATAATGTGTAAAAAGGGGGACGCTGTCTGCCGTACTGTGTACAAATGGGGACGCTGTCTGCCGTAATGTGTAAAATGGGGGACGCTGTCTGCCGTAATGTGTAAAAAGGGGACGCTGTCTGCTGTAATGTGTAAAAAAGGGGGATGCTGTCTGCCGTAATGTGTAAAAAAAAGGGGACGCTGTCTGCCGTAATGTGTAAAAAAGGGGACGCTGTCTGCCGTAATGTGTAAAAAGGGGATGTTGTCTGCCGTAATGTGTAAAAAGGGGGACTGTCTGCTGTAATGTATAAAAGGGGCTCTCTCTGGTGTAGTGGCGCTACTGTGCAGCGTAATTTGAATAATGGAGACTACTGTGCACCGTAGTATAAATTGCTATTATTTTGTGGCCACACCCCTTACCCATGAATCCACGCCCCTATATATTTTTTGCGTGCACTGCCCCTGTCTTGCATTGGGGGGGCGGGGCGCCAATGTCATTTCTTGCACACAGCGCTCAAATGCATAGTTACAGCACTGAGTGACAACAACCCTGTGTCCCAACCAAACACACACACAGCAACACCCAGCCTATCAGGGATGTTTTAAGAGAGGAGGATGCCCGTGTGCAGCCTTCTGCATCAGGTGCCCCCTCCTCTCTTAACGATGCACAGGTTTTAATACCTACCTCTCTGGAATCCCCTGGCGGCGCCATCCTTCTCCGCAGCGGCAATAGAGTCTGAGCACAGACTCTATTGCGAATGCGCAAACCTCCGGGAACATGGCGCAGCGGCCATTTTCCAGAAGATTTTCCTAATGCGCATGTGCGAAACTCCGGAAAAATGGCAGCCGTACCATCTTTCTGGAGTTTTCAGCAGGCACAATAGAGTTTGTCCCCATAGTGGTCATACTCTATTGTGCTGGCGAGAGGTGATGGCTCCGACGGGGGACTCCAGAGAGGTAAGTATTAAACAAATGGGTGCAGTGTGTGCGGGGTGGGCCCCCCTGGACTCCGAGGCCCATGTGCCTCGCACACACTGCACCCATTATAGATACGCCAATGCAGCCTATGCCTTACACCCAACAAAACCCAGCCTGTGCCACACATGCACACAGTAATACCCAGCCTGTACCTCGGATTCTGGGTGTCTGTGATGGGCGTTGACAGAAAGCGGGGCCTGAAGAGGGACAGGTGGCAGCAGAACACACAGAGGAGACTTAAGACCCAGAAGCCACCCTCGGACACCCCCATCCTCCTGCACAGCAACAGCCACTGGCCAGCACCAGGAGAGAGCATTATTTGCGGGTGAGGGGGTGGAGTTACAGCCTACACTGCTCAGGTATGCTGGCAGCTCTATCTCTCCATGGCTGCGGCTGCCTGCTGGGACTCCAGTCCCCCACTGATGGCGATGGAATCACTGAGGAGTGGTGCCCCCTCCAGGGCAGGAGTTCTGCCTCTGGTAGCAGGCCATCCTCTCTTGTGAAATCCGTAAAGAATGAAGAGAGAATCTGTCTTTCTGATGGCACTGGTACGATCCACGTAGATCCTTAATGCCCGGACTACGTACAGCGACGCATTTCCCGCAGAAAGTCCCGATACCTGAAAAGCCGGGACTACAATTTCTTCATTAAGGTGGAATTTAGACACCACCTTAGGAAGATACCCAGACCTAGTTCTAAGAACTGCTTTATCTGGATAAAAAATCAGAAAAGGAGAACGACATGACAGCGCTCCTAAATCTGATACTCTTCTAGCTGATGCCATAGTCAGTAGAAAGAGAACTTTAGCTGTCAACCTTTTAAGATCCACTGTATTAAGTGGTTCAAATGGAGCAACTTGAAGGGCTTTTAAGTCCCAAGGCACTGTAGGAGGAACAAAAGGAGGTTTAATGCACAGCATTCCCTGGAAGAAAGTACGCACATCCTGAAAATTGGCAATTTTCTTTTGGAACCATACAGTCAATGCTGATACTTGTACTCTCAAGGAAGCCACCTTCAAACCTTTATCCATTCCCGCCTGAAGGAAATCTAAGACCCTAGAATTTTGGAAAGATTTCGGGTCCATATTTCTTTCACTGCACCAATGAATATAGGCCTGCCATATTCGGTGATAAATGTGAGCTGAGGAGGGTTTCCTTGCTCTGAGCATTGTTTGAATCACCTGTTGTGAGAATCCTCTTGACTTCAGAATAGAGGTTTCAAGAGCCACGCCGTCAACGATAGTCGATCCAGATGTCTGTGATAACAAGGACCCTGCATTAGTAGATCTGGACATTGAGGGAGCAGAAGTGGAGCATCCATCAACATTCTCTGCAGATCTGTGTACCAATGCCTTCTGGGCAAATCCGGAGCTATTAGAATCACGGCACCTTTTGCTTCTTTTATCTTCCTCACCACCCTGGGTAGCAGGATGATCGGAGGAAACAGATACGCCAGATGAAAGTCCCATTTCACTGACAGGTCGTCCACAAAGATCGCTCTGGGATCCTTTGTTCTTGACCCGTATACGGGTACTTTGCTGTTCAGACGGGATGCCATGAGATCTATCTCTGGCAAATTCCACTTGTCTACCAGAGTCTGAAAGACTTCCGGGTGTAGAGCCCATTCGCTTGCCTGAATGGCGTGTCGACTGAGAAAATCTACTTCCCAGTTTAGGACTCCCGGAACGAATACTGCGGACAATGCTGGAAGATGGAGTTCTACCCATTTTAGTATGTGACTTACCTCCTTCATTGCTGTTTGACTGCGTGTTCCTCCCTGATGGTTGAGGTATGCTACCGCCAGTACATTGTCCGAGCGGATCTGGACTGGTTTTCCTTGCAGAGTGTCCTTTGCCTGAATCAGTGCCATGTATATGGCCCGAAATTCTAACAGATTTATTGGCAGGCGACTTTCTTCTGTGGTCCATTGTCCCTGGATCCATACTCTTCCGGACACTGCTCCCCAGCCCTGAAGACTGGCATCTGTTGTCAGGATCTCCCAATCTGATATCCAAAAGGGTCTCCCTTTGTCTAGATGGGATGTTTGTAGCAACCAGGCTAATAACTTTCTAACCTTGTGTGAAAGTACCATAGTCTGTTTCTTTATTGTCTGATGTATTCTGGCCAGAATCAGACGCTGCAGAGGTCTTGAGTGGAATTGTGCATACTCCACCATGTCGAATGTTGACACCATCAATCCCATCAGTCGCATCGCTGCGTGGTTTGATATTGTTTGACTGTGTAATAACTCCTGAGTCCTTGATAGTACCTTGGCTATTTTGTCCCGAGGTAAAAATATTTTCTGCAGACTTGAATCCAGTACAGCCCCCAAGTGAGTCATCCGTTGTGACGGAACAAGAGACGATTTTGCCCAACTTATGAGCAATCTGTGCCTCTGCAGACATGATATTGTCTGTTGGAGATGGTCCAAGAGCAATTCCTGTGATTGTGCTAGAATTACAGGTCGTTGGGGTATTGAAAAATTCTTATCCCCTGCTTGCGAAGATAATCTGCCATAATCACCATGATCTTGGTAAACACTCTGGGTGCCGTAGCTAACCCAAACGGTAATGCCTGGAACTGAAAATCTGCTGGAGGATAGCGAACCTGAGATAGCATTGATGAGACAGTGCTATAGGAACATGTAGGTAAGCATCCTGAATATCCAGGGATACCATATAATCCCCTGGTTCCATGGCCAAAACTATGGGACCCAAATGTATTTGTTCAGCATTTTGAGATTGAGAATTGGCCGGAATGACCCAATTGGCTTCTGAACCAAAAACAGGTAAAACCCCTGTCCCCGTTGTGCAGAGGGTACTGGAATGATTACTCCTGACTGAAGCAATTTCTGAACTGCTTCTTGCAAAGCCCTGGCCTTTATCTCTACCCGAGATGGGTTGGTGCAGAAGAACCTTCGAGGAGGATGCTTCTTGAAGGGAAAAACATAACCTAGAGATACCACTTCTTGCACCCAGGCATCTGTTGTAGACTGCTGCCATATCTGTGCAAACTGAAGAAGTCGGCCCCCTACCATGGGAGGAGGCCCGCACCATCAGGCTGATGGCTTATTCTCTGGTTTGGAGGCTGGCATTCTGGTAGCCCATTGCTTACCAAATTTATTGTATTGGGGCTGCTTACGATCACTTTTTCCTTTCGCTTTTCCTTGTGACCCAAAGGGACGAAAAGCGGGACCCCTACATTTGGGGTTATATGTGGAAGGAAATTTTTCCTTTTTGGAGTCTGCTTCTGACTCCAGAATATCTGTCAATTCTTTACCAAACAGAATGCTCTCAGGAAAAGGCAAAGATTCCAGAACTTTCTTAGATTCTGAATCAGCTTTCCATGTACGTTACCAAACTGCTCTGCGAGCAGCTTTTGTTGAAGCTGATGCCCTGGAGGCGATAGTGCCCATATTTAATGCTGCTTCTTCCAAGAATATTGCAACCTGTTTTATATGAGCTATATAGGATTCTTGCTCCCTTGAAGGTGCTGAAAGACCGTCTTCCAGTACCTCTATCCAGGCAGCAACTGCTTTTGCCATCCAAGCTAAAGCCATGGCTGGCCTTATGACTGCCCCAGACAGAGAAAATATGGTTTTCAGAAAACCATCCACTCTTCTATCCATGACATCATCCAATGACGTTGATAGCAAAGGCAATATAGATTTTTGCACTAATCGAATCACATGCGTATCTACTTTGGGAGCCATTTCCCATTTTAAACAGTCCCCAGCTGGAAAAGGATCATTGGAATCCCATTTTTTGGGAATTCTATATTTTATACTGGGTGTAGCCCAAGCCTCCTCCATGATTTCCGTTAGCTGGTCTGACCCTGGAAACTCAGTCTTACCTACTTTGGGCCGTTTAAATACAAGCGCCTTGGCTTTTAACACAGGCTCTCTTTTATTGCTCTAATTAACTCAGCTATATCCACTGAGCTGAGACCTTTTACTTGTTCTTCGTATGCCGAAGTAGAGTATAAAGAGCTTTCATCGTCCAATGAATCATCCTGTGTAACCTGTGAGGTTGACAGTTTACTTACATTTGGTTTATCAGCTTGTCTCTTTGGAGAAGTTGGTGAGGGAAATGGTATACCGTAGGTAAGGAGCTGCATGTATGGGTTATTAGTGTACCCCATTCCTGGTGATGAAGCTGTAGGAATTACCTGTTCAGCTATACTGGACAAGGTCTGTTCAAACATCGCCCAATGTGGATTAATCTGTACCTGACGTTGAACAGGGATCTGCCTTGTAATCTGCTGGAATGCAAAACAGTTTGCACATAAACCATAATGTACCAGATCCTGAGAGGATAATACAGTTTTGCAAGACAAACATGATATGAGTGTTGATGTTACTGTGAGTGTACCCTCATCACCTTTGCAGCTCTTATAAATGATAAAGCACTTTCACAGTGTACTATACAATTTGTGACTGTAATCACTTTAACCTTCTAAAGTGATATCAATCTGACCCTACCCATGCACCAGCATAGAGGACCAGAAGGAGCAACTGACAAACATATAATAAAGTCAGCAATCACACTAGCAGTCAGTCACATGTTATATATTAGTCATATGAGCACATAATCAACTACAAACACATTGTAAAGTATGTAGGAGTACATATTACTGAATTCTGTTTTATAGAGATCTTAAAGTATTCAGACGCAATGTGAAGAAAACCACAGTAATGTACAGACTCATATGCAATAGGCACTTAAACTTGTTCATTATTCATACTGACAAAGTAGATAGAAATTTAGTGCTGTATAACCCGTACTCAGTAGAGTGGGATACAGGGAGACTCACCTCACTTCCAAGATCGATCAATACATTAGCGAACGCTGAGTGGATACAGCCGCTACTAGTGTACACTGCCGCTCCGGGAACTCTAAGTGGACACAGACGCACTGTGCATACAGATGCTTGTACTGCGACTGGGTCTCCTCGCAGTAGCACTTAGTGAACACAGACGCAGCGGCCTTTGCTGCGACCGAGACCCCTTGTGGTAACATCTGAGACGGAAGTGAGGCAACAGTTCATGGCGGGAGACTCGCGGAAAATGGTCATGAACTGGGGTGAGGGGCGACCAGGAGAGCGTCTAACTCCCCACCGCTGACATCAACGCTAGGGATCGCAGCCTCATACTAATCCTGGTGCCTTATGATCCCTAAGGCCTAGCGCTGGAGCACCCATGGTGGCGGCGTGTCAGCTACTGTTTGGTAGTCTCCTCCCAATACAGTGCGTCTGTGTCCGTGTTCCCCGACTACATTGAACCGATGCCTTACCTTCTCCCCGTGCTCCGGCCACAGCCTGGTAATGTCTGCTGGACCTGCTAGTATATCCGACACAGACGCCCGTCGAGACAGCACTATACACATGGGTAAGCGTTGTTGCAACCTGGCGTAGAGTTGTTGGAGCGACTCTTTCCAATATGCGTATAAGACGCTGTTAAGAAAGATCACTCAAAAATATAGTAAGACTATAAAAATAAAATAAGAAAGCTTAGGGCTGCCAAGAACAGCAGCCCTCTGACCATGGTCCGGCTCTTGCTGCACGAAACAAAAAACTGATTTGCCTGAGCCAGTGGGTGGGGATATTTGGATTGGCCCGTTGCATCCTGGGAGGTCTGAAAGCTTGTGATCATTTGTTGCCAATCCGCTGTCGCTCCATCATATCCCATTGTTATCCTGTGGATAACCTGTGGACTCTGCCGGAGAAAACCTCTTACATATGACCAGACCAGGTTTCACCATAAACCATTTAAATGTGGACTCCCATACTCCCACCTGTTACGCATTAAATGTATTACTTCCTATCCAATTCTAATGGCCAATCACATGGATGATATGATTGCTAAATTTAGGCAACGAGGATATTATACAAACTTATCACAAGAAGCTAAAACTAAAGTCCTTGCCCTTGACAGACAGGCTGTACTGGCTAAAAAGCAGGTATCATCTACACAACCTATGATCCCCTGGGTATGCAAATTTAATCAAGCAAGTGGTCAGATTAACAAAATATCTAAGAAGCTATGGGAGTCTTCCCGAGTTGATCGCTCGCTAGCTATTTTTTGCAGCACTGCGAACAGATAGTCGTCGCCTATAGGGGAGTGTATGTTTGCTTTGCAAGTGTGCGAACGCATATGCAGCCGAGCACTACTAAAAAGTTTTGGGCAGTTTCTGAGTAGCTCAGAACTTACTCAGCTGCAGCGATCACTTCAGCCTGTTCTTGTCCGGAATTAATGTCAGACACTGCCCTGCAAACGCTTGGACACATCTGCGTTTTTCCAACCACTCAAAGGACTCTTCATTAAATATATCGCTCAGCAACGATCCGTTTTGCACCCGTACAATGCGCCTGCGCATTGTGGTGCATACGCATGCGTAGTTCAGACCTCATCGCAGCGTAGCGAAAAAACCTAGCATGCGACCAGGTCGGAATGACCCCCTGAGGCCACTAATTCAAACAGATAGAGAACTACATCTTGATGATACTAGATTATTATTATGTTACCGGTGCAAAAAAACCTTAGGGATATACTGGTTAAACCTGATGTTACCCCTAGATCTATTATGGGCACTAGTTTTATGACGAACAAAAAGGGTTGCATTAAATGCACATGTACAACATGTCAATATATGATTGTGGGTGAGACATTTGAACACCTACAATCAGGTAAAACACTCTTTATACGACAGACTAACATGCACTTCAACATTTGTTGTTTATCAAATATTATGCCCCTGTGGACTGTCATACATAGGGAAGACAGAACCGATGTTCAAAGAACGTATACCGGTCCACAGATCTACCATCAACGCGGCCAATGCACAGAAATACAGACAGGTGCTTATCCATCATGCAACACCATCAGGGAGGATCTGATTGGCTCCAAATGTATTCTGCAGCAGGACAGTGACCCCAAACCCCATTTTATATATATATATATATATATATATATATATATATATATATAAAATATATATATATATATATATAAGGGCAGTATTATATACTTATATTGTAAAGGGGCAATGCTATATCATTTATATTCTAGTGGGGTATTATAATGTATTTATATTGTAATAGGGTAACACTATATATATTTATATATATTTACACTATCTATTTATAGTATTTATACACTATATTATAATTTTAAGTGCAATACTATATAGTTAATTACTTTTGGAATATTACTATATATTTATATTCTAATAAGGGAAATACCACTTATATTTTAATGGGACAATACTAATGGGGCACTGATCTAAATTTCTATTCTAATGGTGGCGATGCTATTTGAGTACATTTTAACAGTGGCAATACTATTTATGTATTTAAAACGCACTGGTGCACATGTGTTTGTTGGTGTTTGCAGTTCTGCTAGTGCCAGCATACAAGAACAGCCATGGGCTATCAGTGCATGGTGCCACTTGCAGGTGCTTCCTGTATATTTTCACATTATTATTTTGGTACTCATCAGCCAAGGGTTCTGGGAGGATTCTATTGCTACTCAACATGGGGCAGGTAATCTGTGTGCGGGGGCCGACCATTTGTTTGCAACCTCTAGATAATCGTACCTGATGCTGAGTAACCTGGGATATTACACAATGAAAGGGTTAAAAGTGGATGTTTCATATCCGGTATCATGAAACTGTTTGGCCCAAAACCCTATAGTTTTGCAAATTGCAGCAAAATATGCCCTTTAGTAATGCTACACATTTGGCTAGTTTTCACTGTACTTTAAATATGTCTATTACAATTGATGTTGATGGACCTCCTAGCTTGTAGCAAGTGTTCAATCTCCATTTGATTGAACTGCACTGGCCTCATGTAATGCAGTTTCAACTGCTTGCATGTAACACCTACTGTACACTGAAAAGAATTGTAACATTAACAATATAACAAAAATAACACATTCTTTTATATATGCACAGTGCTAGTTGCTGCTTCTTAAGACATACAGAATCAGAAATATTTTTGTTGAAGGTTCTTATCTATTTCCAGCAGTGAATTTCTACATCAGGTATGACGTGCCACAATGTGGGTAATGTGACAATCCCTCAAGACAGAAATGACAGGTGTTTGTACTTTTATGTTACCAGAGTTTCACAGTCTACATTACAACCCAGCAAATCCAGAAAATTAGGTCTATTTGGCAGACGTTCAAGGTCACCCAGCTGTCCTGACTCATGATTAGTGACATGGTCTTCAAGAGACATATGCAAAGTGTCTTATATATTGTTGTATTATGTTATCTTCCTGGTTGGTAACATATCGCCTGTACCAGATAAGGAAAATGTTCAGTACTAAAATACTCTTAAAATATCTTGATACCTATATAGTGTATTAGGAGCAAATGAAAGATGTATTATCTGTGTTTGAATAGTGAGTAATTGTCCACTGGCCCTATTTATTAGCAGGAGATGAGAGATATGTAATCCAGATCCCCAATGAGGATTTTTATGTGTTATAGTAATGCACAATTCAGCCCAGAATAGCACTGATCTGTTTCTTCCAAGGAGCAGGTGTTACTTACAGATGTGTAATTCGTGCAATATATTCAGTGTGTGAGGATCAAGTTAAAGCATCAATAAATAAATAATTATATCTGGTCAAATACATTTACCTAGTGGTGCTTTAAAATGTATCTTACAAATAAAAGTGTTAACTAGTTGTGCCCATAACTCGAATAAAGCCAGTGGTTCCCAAACTTTCTTGAATCATGGAGCTCTATGAGACATAGACTGTGACGGCAAAAAAACCCCACTAGGCCCATCAAGTCTGCCCCTTTTCTAACCATATTGTTACCTCAAAGCCAGGGGTGTTTTAAGAGAGGAGGGGGCCCGTGTGCAATCTTCTGCATCAGTGGCCCCCTCCTCTCTGACCGATGCACAAGGTTTTAATACTTACCTCTCCGGAGTTCCCCGGCGGTGCCATCCTTCGGCAATAGAGTTTGAGCACATGCACTAACCTCCAGGAACACGGCGCGGTGGCCATTTTCCCGAAGTTTTTCCTAATGCGCAAAACTCCATGCCATGTTTCCGGAGTTTTCAGCAGGCACAATAGAGTTTGTGCCCCTTACTGTTTAGACTCTATTGCGCTGCCGAGAAGGGATGGCTCCAACGAGGGACTCCAGAGAGGTAAGTATTAAACAAATAAGTACAGTGTGTGTAGGGTGGACCACACACTGCACCCATTACAGATACGCCAATGCTGAAACCCTATTTGATCCTTATTTCTTTGTGAAGATATCCTTCTACGTATCCCATGCATGTTTAAAATGTTCTACAGTCTTAGGGGTATATTCAATTGAAGTCAGATCCATACCGACATTCATTTGTCGGAATGGATCCGACCTGGGCTTTTCAATGGACATCTCAATTCGACTTTTAAAAAAGTCGAATTGAGATGCAGGAGGGGAGACGTGGGAGAGCAGCGTGCAGACGTGGGAGAGCAGCGCTACAGCAGCTGCTATAAAGCCACTGCTGTAGCGCTGCTCTCCCCCGTCTCCCCTCCCTCAGTCCCTCCTCTCTCACAGCCGCCGCTCGCCATCCCCCCTCTCACAGCCACCGCTCCCCATCCCCCTCTCCCCGTCAGCCGCTGCTCCCCGTCTCACCCTCTCCCCGTCCCTCCTCTCTCACAGCCACCGCTCCCCATCCCCCTCTCCCCGTCAGCCGCTGCTCCCCGTCTCACCCTCTCCCCGTCCCTCCTCTCTCACAGCTGCCGCTCCACATCCCCTCTCACAGCCGACGCTCCCCATATCCCTCTCTTTCACAGCCGCCGCTCATGGCAGCGTACACCCAGCTCCAGCAAGCGAGGTCTCGCTTGCTGGAGCCGGGTGGACGCTGCCGTGAGCGGCGGCTGTGACATCCTCCAGTGTTGCTCACCCAGTCCCCGCCTCAGCTCTCTCCATCCCCGCCTCGGTTTTCCCCATCTCTGGTGCTGCTCTCCCCATCTCACTCGACTTTTTTTTAAAGTCGAACTGAAATGGTTGAAAAGGGGGCCAAAACCTTTCGGTTTTGGCCCCATTTTCGACACAAGCACGTGGATCGGCAGCTATTCCGCCGATCCGCTTTTCGAAAAGTCGAATTCATTGACTTGTTGAAAAATTTGGGGTTATATTGAAAAAGTCAAAAACTGCTGTCTTTTCGACAGATGGCAGCTTTCGACTTCAATTGAATATACCCCTTAGCGTCTACCACCTCTGCTGGGAGGCTATTCCACTTATCCACTAATATTTCTGTGCAGTAATTTTTCCTCAGATTTCCCCTGGACTTACCTCCCCCCAGCTTCAGTGCATGTCCGTGTGTTCTAATATTTCTCTTCATTTGAAGAATGTTTCCCTCTTGAACCTTGTTAAAACCCTTGATATATGGTGTCAACATTGATTTCCCGGCACCCCATGGCCCAAAGTTTCTTATTGAGAAATTCAGCAAAAATTCTTAAATTAAGTAAATTTGTGCTTACCGATCATCCTTACGGCCAGTTATGGGGTGGTGGACAAGTTGTGCTTCTGTTTGTCCACACATTTTATTACTGACAGCCACCAGCACTGGTTTTGCCTATCACATTGACCATAAATAATTTGATTAAGTCCTGGATCACCACCCCGTGGGGTATGCAGTAGTTAGGTCGACCACACTTAGATAAACAGTCAATAGGTCGATCACTATTGGTCGACATTCATTAGGTCGACACTAACAGAAGGTCGACATGACCAAGGTCGAAACAGCAAAAGGTCAACATGAGTTTTTCATTATTTTTTTCATTTTTTAAAACTTTTTCATACCTTACAAGTTATAATCCACGTGGACTATGATTGAGAATAGTAACATGTGCCGAGCACTTTGCCTGAAGCATGGTGAGCAAAGCGAGCCATGTGAGGGGATGCGGTGCACTAATTAGGGTTCCTGTTGATGTCACAGAGTAAATGACACCAAAAAGATAAAAACCCATGTCGACCTTTTTCTGTTGACCTTTCTCATGTCAACCTTAAGTCCATGGCAACACTTTCCAGGTGTCGACCTAGTGCATGTCGACCTAAAGTGGTTGACCTAGTAACCTAGTGACTGTCGATCTAGACAGGGTCGATCCAATGATCCACACCCAACCCGAGGCACCCCTGCAAGTGGCCTGCATTACCCAGTTCAGGAACCACTGAATTAAGCCTTCAGCCTCTTCCTTCCTGTACCTTGTCTTACATCAGTGCCAGTTGCTATATTACTCATACAACTACTGCAGGGAGGTGAGTACTGTGAGTAACCTGTGTTTAATACAATAGCCATTTGTAGTCTTATGCGCACAGTGTATATTCAAAGAACTCAGTAACTGAGGATAATTAGGGCGGCATAATCAGTGGTGGACAGTACTGGTATAATCAGCGGGGCACAGAGCTCAAGTATTTATGTTGATTTTTCAGGAATAAATAATTGCTAAGTGCAATTTTGCTAAAGTTTTATGTGTGAGTTCAGGTCACATTAATCTATTCATTACTAATTTTTTAGGAGTGGTTTCTCATCACCGTAATAGATTGGGATAATTCTGATACATGGAATGGGGCATGACCATGGTATAACCAGTGCTAACATAATAATTAGGAGAGAGGCTACTGAAATACAGTACATGGGTGCGATGCTGGTTTATTAAAATGGGAACATTCTGGTATCATCTGGAATTATTAATTCTAGTGTCATTAATCAGATGAAATGAACCAACAACTATAGGAACACTCTTGAATATTTAATATTGGGACACTACCTGTATATACTGTATACTTTTTTATATACATAGGGCAGGTGATTGTATGTAAGTGTGGTGGTTGGGTCAGGCATAATGCTACATATGGGTCTATATATTTCTCATATGGGGCAAGATGTACTAAGCCTGAAAAGTGATAAATATCACAGTGATAAAGTCCCAGCCAATCGGCTCCTAACTGTCATTTTTCAAACACAGCCTGTAACATGGCAGTTAGGAGCCGATTGGCTGGTGCTTTATCACAGTGATATTTATCACTTTTCGGGCTTAGTACATTTTCCCCATGAAAACAAAACATACAGTATAAAATAAACATTTCCAATGGGTATCATACACATCTTGTCCTATCCTTGTCCGATAGATACCAGGCTAGACAACTTGTTTGTTTAGAATGTTCAATTTAACTCATTGAACATGGCTGACAGGAAGATTGAGGATGAGAGAACATCTTAATGTATTCATCTGGAGCACGACCCATGTCACTGCTGGTTTACTGCCATATCTGTAGCAAAATATTCATCTGTTACAATTACAGACTTTCACTCAGAAAGCACAATCCTATTTTCTGTAGACATTACACTCCAAGGAATACATTTCCAGTGTTTACAGGGAAGATCTTTTCCAACAAAATGAGCTGTGAAACACCTGCCTTAGTTTAACCTGTGCACAAAGTATGACGTGTATAATGGGTGGAAGAAGACCAGCCATGAGATCACACTATTAACAGAAATCCTTATAGAACCACAGCACCATATAACTCTAATTTCAATGCATTGAATATAGCATGACATGCATATGTAAAGGTATGTTTAGAGGCATGAGAAATGTAAAATGACCATACTGATATTTATGTGTTTCTGCCTTGGCTGAGTATTGAATACTATGGGCATGGTGCCTAATTCAGTATGAGAAGCATCAGCGATAAAATCGCATACTGACGATCCACTGTACAGTGTGAACGTGCAGGAGCTGCACTGCATGTGCGCACGCAGTGAGATGCAATCGCATCTCACTTATGAGAATGCCCGTGCCTGATTGACAGGCAGAGGCGTTTGCAGGGCGGTCTGGGGTGGCAACGTGGCATTGTGGGGGCAGCAACGCAGTGCTGGGTGGTGTGGTGACAAAAATTAATATTGATGGGTTCGGGGTGGCCTTGTGACATCATATGCGTCTGATGCAACCCGGAAAATGTCCGCCCTGCACCTGCCTTTGCAGCCTGGCTGCGGAGGCAGAGGGCATCAACAAATCAGCAATGTGATCCTTGATTCCTTTCAATCTCTTGAACAGCACTGTACTCGCCTGGTTCATCTTCCACCTTTATGAACATGCCTTAATTGTTATTTCTACTGATACATTCTCTCTTCCACTCCCTCTATCTGATGGGGAACACCAAGACTGTTCTCAGACTCCTGCTTTTCTCTCTTTATACCTTTTTCTTTTGTCGAATTACCACTTCATTACCAGCTCAAATCTACTTATCCTCCCATGATCTCTCCAGGTTTTTTTCTATCCTGTGTAGACACCTGCCTCTCTGTCATTACATGGATAGCCCAATGCAACCTAAAACACAACTTGTCCAAACAGAGATCATCCCCATCCCAATTCTAATGTCACTACTCCTCCTCTAATCTCCCTCACAGTTGACAATATGCCAATCTCCTCTGTTCCCCAAGCCTCCTGCCTTGGTGTCATCCTTGAATCTATCTTCAGTATCATGCCACACATCTAGTCCTTTGCACGTCATCTCCGCTTTCAAAACATTTTCAGAATACTTCCCTTCTTCAGTCTAAATGTTACTTTCCTGTCCTGCTTAATCAGACTTTCCTCCAATCCAAAATCTTTCTACTGTTCTCTGAAAACCCACCTATTTAATATAGCCACTACCATATTCTGCAAGCTATAATTTCATGTTTGCTTGCTACTATTGTCTCAGCATTGCCCTATCCCTCTAGACCAGTGTTTCCAAACTTTGGTCCTCAAGGCATAGTCTAGGTTTTAGTGAAAGTCATGCTTGAGCACAGATGGTTAAATCAAAATAACTGAGGTACTAATTAAAACACCTGTGTTCAAGTATGGCTATCCTTAAAACATGTACTGTTAGTGTGCCTTGGGGACCATGGTTGGAGCCCCTGCTCTAGACTGTAAGCTCTCACAAACAGCATCCTCTAAGCATTCCAAAAATGGGGGCATATAGGCCCAGTATCTGGGAAGCAGATTTCCTGGCCTTGGCTGAGCAATTCCGGCAGTCATTCTGAGTAATACCCCTTTTCCACTAGCTCTAAAAATATGGGTAAATGCACAGGGGTGCGCATTTACCTGTGTTTTTTTCTAGTGTAAAGGGAGATAAGGTCAGAGATGTAGATGGGAGAGGAGTGGTTGAGAGCTTTGTAAGCGAGTGTGAGAAGCTTGAAATGGATTCTGAAAGGGAAGGGGAGCCAGTGAAGGTCTAGTAGGAGGGGAGAGGTAGACGTAGTGCGTTTGGTGAGGAAAATGAGCCAGGCAGCAGCATTGAGGATAGATTGGAGTGGAGAGAGGTGTTTGTCAGGAATGCCAGTCAGGAGGAGATTACAGTAGTCCAGTCTGGAGATGACCAGTGAGTGGATAAGAGTCTTAGTAGCATCCTGGGTCAGAAAGGGTCTGATCCTGGAAAATATTTTTTAGACGAAAACAGCAGGTTTGTGAGAGGTGCTGAATGTGTGATTTGAAGGAGAGGGAGGGGTCAAGGATTACTCCAAGACAGCGCACTTGGGGGCTAGAGAAGATAGTAGTGCCATCAATAGATAATGAGATTGTAGGAGGTGAGGTTATGCGGGAGGGAGGGAAGATGATCAGCTCGGTTTTAGACATGTTAAGTTTAACAAAGCGCTGGGACATCCAGGAAGAGGTAGCAGAGAGACAGTCGGAAATTCGAGTGAGGAGAGCAGGGGAGAGGTCTGGAGAGGAAAGATAGATTTGGGTGTCATCAGCATAGAGATGATATTGGAAGCCAAAAGAACTAATGAGCTTACCTAGTGAGGATGTATAGAGAGAGAAGAGAAGAGGACCAAGGACAGAACCTTGGGGTACACCTACAGTTAGTGGAAGTGAGGCGGAGGTGGAGTCATGAGAGGAGACAGAGAATGAACGGTCAGAGAGGTAGGAAGACAGCCAAGAGAGGGCAGTGTCACGCAGACCAATGGAGTGAAGGATTTGCAGTAGGAGAGGATGGTCCACAGTGTCAAAAGCAGCAGAGAGAGCAAGTAGAATAAGTATAGAGTAGTGTCCCCTAGATTTAGCAGCATGGAGGTCATTGCATACTTTTGTAAGGGCAGTTTCAGTGGAGTGGAGAGGACGGAAGCCAGACTGGAATGGGTCAAGTGGTGAGTGTGAGGAAATAAAGGAAATAAGGCGGTTGTAGACAATACGCTCAAGGAGTTTGGAGGCAAAAGGGAGGAGAGAGATGGGTATAAGCCTTGGTTTACTCGGATGACTAATGCTGGCAACATCGTAACTGAAGGTCCCGATAATGATCTGGTGCTGCATCGTAGAATGCAGCACTCAGATCTCAGATGTCTGCAGAGGGCATCTTTTTACTAGACGCCTCCTGCTGCATTAGCATTTTTACACATCGCTGCTGCCTGCAAAAAATGTTCTGTGTCCACTTCTGAATCAGGCACAATGATGTCTATTGATGACAATAGATAATAGAGTTCCTGATTTAGAGTTGTATGCTCTGGCTGATACTCACACATGTGAATGATTATCGGCAGAGTGCGCATGTGCTGTGATTGTACTGTGCATGCATAAAAGTGCTGCTGCTATCCCACTTGCAATGAGAATTTAATCGCAAAATGACTGGCAGTAAGTGACCAGTTGGATGTGTTAACAGGGAGTGGTTACAAAAATGTAGACTTGTCATGGCCATTTTTGGAGTATCTGCTATCGGCTGCGTGCTCGTACATACAAAAATGCCTGCAACACTACTGCTGCCAACCCTTAACCTAGAGGTTCCTTGATTTTGCATATAGGTATAAGTTGGTCCAGTAATTATAAGTTAATTTCATGCCATATGAATTTTTAGCTGTCTTTTTCATATTAGTGGGTACATACAAGTGTGTGGTAAACATCATAGCGTTTCCAGAACATACTCCAATGCACTATTTTGACCTTTAAAAAACATTTTCTTTAGAAGATGTGGTCATTCTTTCTAAGGGTAATAAATTACAACATACTGGTGAGGGATTTAAACTGGTTATCAATGTGTTATTTTGTTTACAGATCTTAAAGGATAGTTAATAAGAGATCTGTGGAGTCAAAGATGGTTATAAATTCTCACATCTGACAAGTTTTCTACCCGTAAATGACTTGGTAGGCATACGTTTTATAATTCATGACTTTTAACATGGTTTTCCACATCCAGTACAATATAAAATAAAATAAATAGAAAATAACAAACACATTTGCAATGGACAACCAACCAATTAGATTGAACACCAAAAAGCCAAAGATTTTTAAGGAACTACACTTTTCTATCCTCATCCTCCCTTCTTGGATGTTATTGAGACTAGGTTATTACTAATCTTGTCCTAATTTTTAAATTTACCATGCTTGTGTCACACTCTACCTTGCTAATTGACAGGAATAACACAACTGTCACACCGATATCCCCCTGCCTTTTCAAAAGTCAGTCATACTACTGTATGTAGCCTTCCAAAATTTACAGCAGGAGGGAAATTAAATTGTTAAATGGAAATCCACGTATCTAGTCTCTGACATGCTGAAATCTTTAAATATGCCCCTTTTCTGGGCTTATTGGCCACATCTTGCAGAGCCATAACTAGGTGGGGGCAGAGGCGTAAGTTCATACCAGACGGCCGGAGGCGAAATGCATGGTGTTGCCCCCCCCCCATGGCTCCAGCCTGCGCATATGTCAATGACCGTTAGCGCATGAGCAGTCGGAGAGCTGAGGGGGCAAGGGAGGAAGTAATATCACATTACTTCTCAGGACTGGCTCTGATATCCCAACGACTCACCAGTGGTACATCAGGGTGAATAAAGATTCCAGGAAAGGAGTCAGTGTCCAGGACTCTGCACAGAAGCTGGGGCTACTGTCAGACATTGTGGGGCCCAGTACAGATGAAACAGCCAGGGACCCCTAAGTCCAGGCTTGGTACATTAGTACTGGCGTACTTCCCTGATGGCGATCACTGGCTTAGATGGGCTAAACAAGTCCCCAGATACCCTGCACTGTATACATGGTTTATCTATGCCATACTCTCCACTCGCATATACCTCAGCACTAAGGGGCCCATTTATCATTGTAAATTTGCAGCTACAGTATATCCCCAAAAACACCAATTTTTGGTGGTCAACTGCAATTATTAAGTATCCCCCGAATGTAAGAAGGAGGGACCGCAGTGGGTACTGCAGATACCTGCTGCAATCACTCCATTCCCGCTGGCAGCCGCATCCCCCATAGGTTTCTATGGAGGATGAGATGCTGCATGATTTACCAACATCTGGAATTCGATGCATTCCCGATATAGGCCCCCGCAGCTACCGCCATCTGAAGATGGCGGAAGTCCATTGTAGCGTATGGGCTACACATCACACTTGTGGCCGGGCAGGGGGCAGTGGCCAATGTGCAGTGCGATCTTAGCTGACTGCGTATGCGCAGAAGCCACGGCAGCCATCATAGAACATCGCAGGGACAGGCTCCTTTTTGAGCCCTGTCCCTGCGTGTGCACAATAATACATTCGGGTGATAGGATCGCATATTGCAATGCGATCCTAGACGATAAGATCCCGCCCAGATCGCACTGAATATGCAGTCCATGATAAGTCACTGTATAAGGCCCGGGAACAGTTCCTACTCTGCACTTCTGTATGCTGCAGCACTGAATCACAGTATAAAGGAGCAAGTCATAATCGGTATACTTTACATTGAATCAGTGCTGCAGTATACAAGGTGCAGTGTATGACCTGTCAGCAGCAGCAGCAAAAATATGCAGTAGGATGCAGTGTGTAAGTGGCGCTACTGTGCAGCGTAATTTGGATAATGGAGACTACTGTGCTGCATAATATGAATTGGTTTTATTTTGTGGCCAGGCCCCTTCCCAGTGAAGCCACTCCCCTACATTTTTGGCGCACGCCTGAAGCGCGTACTGGCCCTATTTTAAGTATGGGGGGTTCCGATGTTGCTTATTGCACTCAGGGCTAAAATGGCTAGTTACGGCACTGACATCTTGAGAGACAATTTTTATGGCTACATTTTTTAATTGGGGCTCTACCATGACATTGGGGACTTGATGCTCAGTTTAACCAAATCAAGCGTAATTGCTCTCATATTGCTTCATATAAATAAGTTTATACATGCTTATGCAGAGTTGTGTGCTTAGTTATCATCATCATTGCGCATTTACACCATCTCTTTCCTTGGTGTAAAAGATGCACCTGAGTATAGGTATATGTATATGTCCGTCTAAGTCTATATAGCTGATAATTCTGTTACTGACCTCACTGAAATTTGCCTCTGTGAAAATACAACACAGCCTCAGTCACAAGTGAAGATGACTCTGCATCATCTGTAGCAGCAATGGCCCTCATTCCGAGTTGTTCGCTCGCTAGCTGCTTTTAGCAGCATTGCACACGCTAAGCCGCCGCCCTCTGGGAATGTATCTTAGCTTAGCAGAATTGCGAACGAAGGATACGCAAAATTGCGAATAGAAATTTCTTAGGAGTTTCTGAGTAGCTCGACACTTACTCTGCCACTGCGATCAGTTCAGTCAGTTTCGTTACTGGTTTGACGTCACAAACACACCCAGCGTTCGCCCAGACACTCCTCCGTTTCTCCAGCCACTCCCGCGTTTTTCCCAGAAACGGCAGCGTTTTTTCACACACACCCATAAAACAGCCAGTTTCCGCCCAGAAACACCCACTTCCTGTCAATCACACTCCGATCACCAGAACGAAGAAAAATCCTCGTAATGCCGTGAGTAAAATACCTAACTTTTGAGTAAAATAACTAAGCGCATGCGCTCTGCGAACCATGCGCATGCGCAGTAAGCGACTAATCGCAATATAGAGAAAATCGGCAACGAGCGAACAACTCGGAATGAGGGCCAATGTGCGGTGAGATCAGTGGCTGGGGAGGCACTGGCTAGTATCTGGCAGATTTATACACACACACAATATATGGGTGTAGTATGGTATGCCGGTGGCTGGGCTCCCGGCGAACAGCATACCGGCGCCGGGAGCCTGACCGCCGGCATACTGACAGCGTGGCGAGCGCAAATGAGCCCCATGCACACCACGCTATTTTATTCTACCTCCAGGGGGGTCGTGGACACCCACGAGGGAGAAAAAGTGTCGGTATGTCGGCTGTTGGGATTCCGGTGCCGGTATACTGTGCGCCGGTATCCCGACAGTCGGCATACTGAAGACCACCCCAATATATGAACCCGATAGTTCACGTTGACATTATAACGTGTAGCAGTACTGTTTATTTTTTATTTTTACTAGATATATATATATATATATATATATATATTAGAGATGAGCAGGTTCGGTTCCTCGAGATCCGAACTTCCCCGAACTTCACGTGGTTTACACGGGTCCGAGCCAGCCTCGGATCTTCCCGCCTTGCTCGGTTAACACGAACGCGACCGAACGTCATGATCCCGCTGTCGTATTCTCGCGAGATTCGTGTTGCATATAAAGAGCCGCGCGTCGACGCCATTTTCACTCGGGTCTTCACATTATGGCTATGTATGTGCTGGGAGTGGGGAAGACTGCAGCTATGTGCTGGGAGTGGGGGATACTACTGCTATGTGCTGGGAGAGGAGGGAACAATGGCTAAGTGCTGGGAGAGCGGAGACTACCGCTATGTGCTGGGAGGTGGATGGGGACTGTGGCTAGGTGCTTGGGAAGGTGGGGGGCTATGTGCTTAGAGGAGGACTATGGCTATGTTGGGAGGGAACTATTGCTATGTTACGGGAGGGGGGTGGGGACTATAACTGTCCTGGGAGAGGTGTAGTCTACCGCTATGTGCTGGGGGGACTATGGCTATGTGCTTGGAGAGATGGGGGGGCTATGGCTATTTACTGGGAGGAAACTATGGCTATGTGATGGGAGGGGGGTGGGGGACTATGACTGTGCTGGGAGAGGTGGAGACTACGGCTATGTGCTGTGGGGACTATGGCTATGCACTTGGAGAGGTGAAAGAGGGCCTATGGCTATTTACTGGGAGAGGACTATGTGTATGTGCTGGGAGGGGGGTGGAGACTATGACTATGTGCGGGGGATCCGGTCTCTAAGTCAACAGTAACTAAGTCGACAATGTCTAGGCCGAACACTATTGGTCGACAGTAACTAGGTCAACAGGGTGTCTAGGTCGACAGGGTCTTTAGGTTGACATGTTCTAGGTCGACAGGTCAAAAGGTCGACATGAGTTTTTCAGAATTTTTTTCTTTTTTTGAACCTTTTCATACTTAACGATCCACTTGGACTATGATTGGAACGGTAATCTGTGCCGAGCGAAGCGGTAGCGGAGCGAAGGCACCTTGTCTGAAGCATGGAGAATGAAGCGAGCCATGCGAGGGGACGCGGTGCACTAATTGGGGTTCCCGGTCACTCTGCGAAGAAAACGACCCCAAAATAACATAAAAAACTCATGTCGACCTTTTGACCTGTCAACCTAGAACATGTCGACCTAAAGACCCTGTCGACCTAGTTACTGTCGACCAATAGTGGTCGACCTAGACATTGTCGACCTAGTTACTGTCGACCTTCCATACCACACCCATGTGCGGGAGGGGGGAAATAACTATGTGCTGTGTTCTGGTGGGGGCTATAGCTATGTGCTGAGGGGGGACTACAGCTATGTACATTTGAATAGGAGAGTTAGGTAGTGCGCTGCACTGCACTACTTTTACTGCATTATTTGATTTTACCACCTGGCCTTGGGTGGCATTGTCTCCTCGGCCAGGCCAGGCACTGTTGATGTCTCCACAGTGTGATAAGGATTACTGTGTGGGCATAATGTGTAAAGGGAACAGCTACTGTGCGGGCATGATGTGTATAAGGGGTACTACTGTGTAACGTAATTTGAATTGGGGGTACTATTGCATGGTCATGCCCATGTCCCACAAGATCATGTCCCTTTTTTGCACATGCACCTTCCCTATTTCAAATATGGGGAGCAGCAGTCCCTTACTTTGCCAGGGCGCCCGGCCCCTACATATACCCCTGATTCTTTGTATCATTCTAATAATTTTTATCGTCAAACCTCTGGAGTATACTGGAGTATGACCAGTGGGGCTCTCCACTCTGTATCAGCTCCATTATGTGTACATTCTTCATATTGCTATGATACTATTTGTGATTAATCTGGAAATATCAGCATTCTTTGGGCCAAATTAAAATCCTATCGCACCCGCTATCTCCCGTCTAAAGTGACGGGAGATAGAGGGCTGATATTAAAATGTGCCCGGATATCGAACTGATTGTGCTCATTACAGTCTGGTTTAGGTTAGAGATGTGCACCGGAAATTTTTCGGGTTTTGTGTTTTGGTTTTGGGTTCGGTTCCGCGGCCGTGTTTTGGGTTCGAACGCGTTTTGGCAAAACCTCACCGAATTTTTTTTGTCGGATTCGGGTGGGTTTTGGATTCGGGTGTTTTTTTCAAAAAACCCTAAAAAACAGCTTAAATCATAGAATTTGGGGGTCATTTTGAACCCAAAGTATTATTAACCTCAATAACCATAATTTCCACTCATTTTCAGTCTATTCTGAACACCTCACAATATTATTTTTAGTCCTAAAATTTGCACTGAGGTCGCTGGATGACTAAGCTCAGCGACCCAAGTGGCCGACACAAACACCTGGCCCATCTAGGAGTGGCACTGCAGTGTCACGCAGGATGGCCCTTCCAAAAAACACTCCCCAAACAGCACATGACGCAAAGAAAAAAAGAGGCGCAATGAGGTAGCTGTGTGACTAAGCTCAGCGACCCAAGTGGCCGACACAAACACCTGGCCCATCTAGGAGTGGCACTGCAGTGTCAGGCAGGATGGCCCTTCCAAAAAATACTCCCCAAACAGCACATGACGCAAAGAAGAAAAAAAAGAGGCGCAATGAGGTAGCTGTGTGACTAAGCTCAGCGACCCTAGTGGCCGACACAAACACCTGGCCCATCTAGGAGTGGCACTGCAGTGTCAGGCAGGATGGCCCTTCCAAAAAACACTCCCCAAACAGCACATGACGCAAAGAAAAAAAGAGGCGCAATAAGGTAGCTGTGTGAGTAAGCTCAGCGACCCTAGTGGCCGACACAAACACCTGGCCCATCTAGGAGTGGCACTGCAGTGTCAGGCAGGATGGCCCTTCCAAAAAACACTCCCCACACAGCACATGACGCAAAGAAAAAAAGAGGCGCAATGAGGTAGCTGTGTGAGTAAGATAAGCGACCCTAGTGGCCGATACAAACACCTGGCCCATCTAGGAGTGGCACTGCAGTGTCACGCAGGCTGGCCCTTCCAAAAAACACTCCCCAAACAGCACATGACGCAAAGAAAAAAAGAGGCGCAATGAGGTAGCTGTGTGAGTAAGCTAAGCGACCCTAGTGGCCGACACAAACACCTGGCCCATCTAGGAGTGGCACTGCCGTGTCAGGCAGGATGGCCCTTCCAAAAAACACTCCCCAAACAGCACATGACGCAAAGAAAAAAAGAGGCGCAATGAGGTAGCTGTGTAAGTAAGCTCAGCGACCCTAGTGGCCGACACAAACACCTGGCCCATCTAGGAGTGGCACTGCAGTGTCAGGCAGGATGGCCCTTCCAAAAAATACTCCCCAAACAGCACATGACGCAAAGAAAAAAAGAGGCGCAATGAGGTAGCTGTGTGAGTAAGCTAAGCGACCCTAGTGGCCGACACAAACACCTGGCCCATCTAGGAGTGGCACTGCAGTGTCACGCAGGCTGGCCCTTCCAAAAAACACTCCCCAAACAGCACATGACGCAAAGAAAAATGAAAGAAAAAAGAGGTGCAAGATGGAATTGTCCTTGGGCCCTCCCACCCACCCTTATGTTGTATAAACAGGACATGCACACTTTAACCAACCCATCATTTCAGTGACAGGGTCTGCCACACGACTGTGACTGAAATGACGGGTTGGTTTGGACCCCCACCAAAAAAGAAGCAATTAATCTCTCCTTGCACAAACTGGCTCTACAGAGGCAAGATGTCCACCTCATCATCATCCTCCGATTCATCACCGTGTACATCCCCCTCCTCACAGATTATCAATTCGTCCCCACTGGAATCCACCATCACAGCTCCCTGTGTACTTTGTGGAGGCAATTGCTGCTGGTGAATGTCTCCATGGAGGAATTGATTATAATTCATTTTAATGAACATCATCTTCTCCACATTTTCTGGAAGTAACCTTGTACGCCGATTGCTGACAAGGTGAGCGGCTGCACTAAACACTCTTTCGGAGTACACACTTGTGGGAGGGCAACTTAGGTAGAATAAAGCCAGTTTGTGCAAGGGCCTCCAAATTGCCTGTTTTTCCTGCCAGTATACGTACGGACTGTCTGACGTGCCCACTTGGATGCGGTCACTCATATAATCCTCCACCATTCTTTCAATGGGGAGAGAATCATATGCAGTGACAGTAGACGACATGTCCGTAATCGTTGGCAGGTCCTTCAGTCCGGACCAGATGTCAGCATCAACAGTCGCTCCAGACTGCCCTGCATCACCGCCAGCGGGTGGGCTCGGAATTCTGAGCCTTTTCCTCGCACCCCCAGTTGCGGGAGAATGTGAAGGAGGAGATGTTGACAGGTCGCGTTCCGCTTGACTTGACAATTTTCTCACCAGCAGTTCTTTGAACCCCTGCAGACTTGTGTCTGCCGGAAAGAGAGATCCAAGGTAGGTTTTAAATCTAGGATCGAGCACGGTGGCCAAAATGTAGTGCTCTGATTTCAACAGATTGACCACCCGTGAATCCTTATTAAGCGAATTAAGGGCTCCATCCACAACTCCCACATGCCTAGCGGAATCGCTCTGTGTTAGCTCCTCCTTCAATGTCTCCAGCTTCTTCTGCAAAAGCCTGATGAGGGGAATGACCTGACTCAGGCTGGCAGTGTCTGAACTGACTTCACGTGTGGCAAGTTCAAAAGGTTGCAGAACCTTGCACAACGTTGAAATCATTTCCCACTGCGCTTGAGACAGGTGCATTCCACCTCCTATATCGTGCTCAGTTGTATAGGCTTGAATGGCCTTTTGCTGCTCCTCCAACCTCTGAAGCATATAGAGGGTTGAATTCCACCTCGTTACCACTTCTTGCTTCAGATGATGGCAGGTTCAGGCGTTTTTGGTGTTGCTCCAGTCTTCTGTACGTGGTGCCTGTACGCCGAAAGTGTCCCGCAATTCTTCTGGCCACCGACAGCATCTCTTGCACGCCCCTCTCGTTTTTTAAATAATTCTGCACCACCAAATTCAAGGTATGTGCAAAACATGGGACGTGCTGGAATTTGCCCATATTTAATGCACACACAATATTGTTGGCGTTGTCCGATGCCACAAATCCACAGGAGAGTCCAATTGGGGTAAGCCATTCTGCGATGATCTTCCTCAGTTGCCGTAAGATGTTTTTAGCTGTGTGCGTATACTGGAAAGCGGTGATACAAAGCATAGCCTGCCTAGGAAAGAGTTGGCGTTTGCGAGATGCTGCTACTGGTGCCGCCGCTGCTGTTCTTGCGGCGGGAGTCCATACATCTACCCAGTGGGCTGTCACAGTCATATAGTCCTGAGTCTGCCCTGCTCCACTTGTCCACATGTCCGTGGTTAAGTGGACATTGGGTACAACTGCATTTTTTAGGACACTGGTGAGTCTTTTTCTGAGGTCTGTGTACATTTTCGGTATCGCCTGCCTAGAGAAATGGAACCTAGATGGTATTTGGTACCGGGGACACAGTACCTCAAACAAGTCTATAGTTGGCTCTGCAGTAATGATGGATACCGGAACCACGTTTCTCACCGCCCAGGATGCCAAGGCCTCAGTTATCCGCTTTGCAGCAGGATGACTGCTGTGATATTTCATCTTCCTCGCAAAGGACTGTTGGACAGTCAATTGCTTGGTGGAAGTAGTAAAAGTGGTCTTACGACTTCCCCTCTGGGATGACCATCGACTCCCAGCAGCAACAACAGCAGCGCCAGCAGCAGTAGGCGTTACACGCAAGGATGCATCGGAGGAATCCCAGGCAGGAGAGGACTCGTCAGAATTGCCAGTGACATGGCCAGCAGGACTATTGGCATTCCTGGGGAAGGAGGAAATTGACACTGAGGGAGTTGGTGGGGTGGTTTGCGTGAGCTTGGTTACAAGAGGAAGAGATTTACTGGTCAGTGGACTGCTTCCGCTGTCGCCCAAAGTTTTTGAACTTGTCACTGACTTATGATGAATGCGCTGCAGGTGACGTATAAGGGAGGATGTTCTGAGGTGGTTAACGTCCTTACCCCTACTTATTACAGTTTGACAAAGGCAACACACGGCTTGACAAATGTTGTCCACATTTCTGTTGAAATACTTCCACACCGAAGAGCTGATTTTTTTGGTATTTTCACCAGGCATGTCAATGGCCATATTCCTCCCACGGACAACAGGTGTCTCCCCAGGTGCCTTCACTTAAACAAACCACCTCACCATCAGAATCCTCCTGGTCAATTTCCTCCCCAGCGCCAGCAACACCCATATCCTCCTCATCCTGGTGTACTTCAACACTGACATCTTCAATCTGACTATCAGGAACTGGACTGCGGGTGCTCCTTCCAGCACTTGCAGGGGGCGTGCAAATGGTGGAAGGCGCATGCTCTTCACGTCCAGTGTTGGGAAGGTCAGGCATCGCAACCGATACAATTGGACTCTCCTTGTGGATTTGTGATTTCGAAGAATGCACAGTTCTTTGCTGTGCTTTTGCCAGCTTAAGTCTTTTCATTTTTCTAGCGAGAGGCTGAGTGGTTCCATCCTCATGTGAAGCTGAACCACTAGCCATGAACATAGGCCAGGGCCTCAGCCGTTCCTTGCCACTCCGTGTGGTAAATGGCATATTGGCAAGTTTACGCTTCTCCTCCGACGATTTTATTTTAGATTTTTGAGTCCTTTTTTTACTGATATTTGGTGTTTTGGATTTTACATGCTCTGTACTATGACATTGGGCATCGGCCTTGGCAGACGACGTTGATGGCATTTCATTGTCTCGGCCATGACTAGTGGCAGCAGCTTCAGCACGAGGTGGAAGTGGATCTTGATCTTTCCCTATTTTTGGAACCTCAACATTTTTGTTCTCCATATTTTAATAGGCACAACTAAAAGGCACCTCAGGTAAACAATGGAGATAGATGGATACTAGTATACTTATGGATGACGAGTGACTGCCGACACAGAGGTAGCTACAGCCGTGGACTACCGTACTGCGTCTGCTAGTATAGACTGGATGATAATGATATAAAAAATATATATATATATATCACTACTGCAGGACAGGTATATATTATATAATGACGGACCTGCTGGACACTGTCAGCAGCAGACTCCTAAACTACTAGTATGAAGAAGATCGAAAAAAAAAAAAGCCACCACAGGTAGGTATACAATTATGGACGAGCACTGCCGACACAGAGGTAGCTACAGCCGTGGACTACCGTACTGCATCTGCTAGTATAGACTGGATGATAATGATATAAAAAATATATATATATCACTACTGCAGGACAGGTATATATTATATAATGACGGACCTGCTGGACACTGTCAGCAGCAGACTCCTAAACTACTAGTATGAAGAAGATCGAAAAAAAAACCCCACCACAGGTAGGTATACAATTATGGACGAGCACTGCCGACACAGAGGTAGCTACAGCCGTGGACTACCGTACTGCGTCTGCTAGTATAGACTGGATGATAATGATATAAAAAATATATATATATCACTACTGCAGGACAGGTATATATTATATAATGACAGACCTGCTGGACACTGTCAGCAGCAGACTCCTAAACTACTAGTATGAAGAAAATAGAAAAAAAAACCCACCACAGGTAGGTATACAATTATGGACGAGCACTGCCGACACAGAGGTAGCTACAGCCGTGGACTACCGTACTGCGTCTGCTAGTATAGACTGGATGATAATGATATAAAAAATATATATATATCACTACTGCAGGACAGGTATATATTATATAATGACGGATCTGCTGGACACTGTCAGCAGCAGACTTCTAAACTACTAGTATGAAGAAGATCGGAAAAAAAAACCCCACCACAGGTAGGTATACAATTATGGACGAGCACTGCCGACACAGAGGTAGCTACAGCCGTGGACTACCGTACTGCATCTGCTAGTATAGACTGGATGATAATGATATAAAAAATATATATATATATATATCACTACTGCAGGACAGGTATATATTATATAATGACGGACCTGCTGGACACTGTCAGCAGCAGACTCCTAAACTACTAGTATGAAGAAGATCGGGAAAAAAACCCCACCACAGGTAGGTATACAATTATGGATGAGCACTGCCGACACAGAGGTAGCTACAGCCGTGGACTACCGTACTGCGTCTGCTAGTATAGACTGGATGATAATGATATAAAAAAAATATATATATCACTACTGCAGGACAGGTATATATTATATAATGACGGACCTGCTGGACACTGTCAGCAGCAGACTCCTAAACTACTAGTATGAAGAAGATAGAAAAAAAAACCCACCACAGGTAGGTATACAATTATGGACGAGCACTGCCGACACAGAGGTAGCTACAGCCGTGGACTACCGTACTGCGTCTGCTAGTATAGACTGGATGATAATGATATAAAAAATATATATATATCACTACTGCAGGACAGGTATATATTATATAATGACGGACCTGCTGGACACTGTCAGCAGCAGACTCCTAAACTACTAGTATGAAGAAGATCGAAAAAAAACCCCACCACAGGTAGGTATACAATTATGGACGAGCACTGCCGACACAGAGGTAGCTACAGCCGTGGACTACCGTACTGCGTCTGCTAGTATAGACTGGATGATAATGATATAAAAAATATATATATATATCACTACTGCAGGACAGGTATATATTATATAATGACGGACCTGCTGGACACTGTCAGCAGCAGACTCCTAAACTACTAGTATGAAGAAGATCGGAAAAAAAAACCCACCACAGGTAGGTATACAATTATGGCCGAGCACTGCCGACACAGAGGTAGCTACAGCCGTGGACTACCGTACTGCATCTGTTAGTATAGACTGGATGATAATGATATAAAAAATATATATATATCACTACTGCAGGACAGGTATATATTATATAATGACGGACCTGCTGGACACTGTCAGCAGCAGACTCCTAAACTACTAGTATGAAGAAGATAGAAAAAAAAAAACCACCACAGGTAGGTATACAATTATGAACGAGCACTGCCGACACAGAGGTAGCTACAGCCGTGGACTACCGTACTGCGTCTGCTAGTATAGACTGGATGATAATGATATAAAAAATATATATATATATCACTACTGCAGGACATGTATATATTATATAATGACGGACCTGCTGGACACTGTCAGCAGCAGACTCCTAAACTACTAGTATGAAGAAGATCGGAAAAAAAAAACCACCACAGGTAGGTATACAATTATGGACGAGCACTGCCGACACAGAGGTAGCTACAGCCGTGAACTACCGTACTGCGTCTGCTAGTATAGACTGGATGATAATGATATAAAAAATATATATATATCACTACTGCAGGACAGGTATATATTATATAATGACGGACCTGCTGGACACTGTCAGCAGCAGACTCCTAAACTACTAGTATGAAGAAGATCGAAAAAAAACAACCCACCACAGGTAGGTATACAATTATGGACGAGCACTGCCGGCACAGAGGTAGCTACAGCCGTGGACTACCGTACTGCGTCTGCTAGTATAGACTGGATGATGGATAATAATGATATAAAAAATATATATATATCACTACTGCAGGATAGGTATATATTATATAATGACGGACCTGCTGGACACTGTCAGCAGCAGACTCCTAAACTACTAGTATGAAGAAGATAGAAAAAAAACCCCACCACAGGTAGGTATACAATTATGGACGAGCATTGCCGACACAGAGGTAGCTACAGCCGTGGACTACCGTACTGCGTCTGCTAGTATAGACTGGATGATAATGATATAAAAAATATATATATATATATCACTACTGCAGGACAGGTATATATTATATAATGACGGACCTGCTGGTCACTGTCAGCAGCAGACTCCTAAACTACTAGTATGAAGAAGATTGGAAAAAAAACCCCACCACAGGTAGGTATACAATTATGGACGAGCACTGCCGACACAGAGGTAGCTACAGCCGTGGACTACCGTACTGCGTCTGCTAGTATAGACTGGATGATAATGATATAAAAAATATATATATATCACTACTGCAGGACAGGTATATATTATATAATGACGGACCTGCTGGACACTGTCAGCAGCAGACTCCTAAACTACTAGTATGAAGAAGATAGAAAAAAAAAAACCCACCACAGGTAGGTATACAATTATGGACGAGCACTGCCGACACAGAGGTAGCTACAGCCGTGGACTACCGTACTGCGTCTGCTAGTATAGACTGGATGATAATGATATAAAAAATATATATATATCACTACTGCAGGTATATATTATAATATAATGAATGACGGACCTGCTGGACACTGTCTGTCAGCAGAATGCTTTTATAGAATAAAAAAAAAAAACACCACACGAGTGTTTAACTTTTTCAGGTAGACAATAGTAGCAAAGCACCAGGATAAACCATGCTGCACTGCAGGTGGGGCAGATGTGAAATGTGCAGAGAGATGTACATAATATGAGAGGGGCATTCCCAAACTGAAATCTAAATTGCAGTGTAAAACAAAGCTGTCCAGCATTTGTGGGCTACATGCACAAGCAGCCAGTATTTATATACTGGTGGTCACTGGTCAGTCACACTGGCAGCAAAAGTGTGCACTGTTATGTACTCCTGCTATAACTGCTCCCCGTCCCCAGTCTCCCCCACAATTAAGCTGTGTGAGCAGTGAGCACTCAGCACAGTCAGATATACATAGATGATATTATCATACAGCACACTGAGGCTGAGCACAGATATGGTATGTGACTGTGTATCGTTTTTTTTCAGGCAGAGAACGGATTTTAAATAATAAATAAAACTGGTGGTCACTAGTATAACTATCAGCAAAACTCTGCACTCTCTGAGTACTCCTAATGCTCCCCAAAATTACTAAAATTAAATTACTAAATCAAGTGTCTCACTCTCTATCTAAACGGAGAGGACGCCAGCCACGTCCTCTCCCTATCAATCTCAATGCACGTGTGAAAATGGCGGCGACGCGCGGCTCCTTATATAGAATCCGAGTCTCGCGATAGAATACGAGCCTCGCGAGAATCCGACAGCGGGATGATGACGTTCGGGCGCGCTCGGGTTAGCCGAGCAAGGCGGGAAGATCCGAGTCTGCCTCGGACCCGTGTAAAAAGGCTGAAGTTCGGGGGGGTTCGGATTCCGAGGAACCGAACCCGCTCATCTCTAGTTTAGGTGTGTCAAGCTAAAGTAATGGGTGCGATCGTTAAGAGATCCGTTTGGGAGCCCAAACGGGTCTCTTTACACGCATCTACCGGGGTAGCGAGCTGAAATGAAGTTGTTGAGCCCGTCGGCAGTAACATTAGAATACCGATGACGGGCGCGAGGGAGGGAGAAACATTTGAATCCTGTCTTTTATATTTAATGACATCTTAAACTTTAAAAGCTCAGTGGCGATGAATCTGATCACGAAAGTTTAAAGTTCTGGGATGAGAATTTTGCCTCAGCTGCTTGTCTTGTGAACTCATTTCATTGATAGATCTTTGGCAGGAAATGCCAACTGGTGTGGCATACAAGTTTGGCAGAGACAAAGAGTTTGTGCAGTTTCTGGAAAGCGGATCATTTTTAGATTTTTTTTTCTATTTGACCGGTTTCATCGGTTTCTCTCTTGAAGCTCAGATATGATTTTTGTTTTTCAAGCACTATTTCTCTTGGCATTACCAATTCATCTCTCCACAGCCATGCAGTGTCCCACATGGCTGATAAGTTCCTTGGTGAGTTTCCAAATCATCCCGCATCTTGTCTACCTTTGTGGTGTAGAGGGGCATCATTTTTGGGCCAAGTCTTTAGCTACTTTCTGTTAATATCTGCATCAGTACCAGAAACGGTTGATGTACTTCCTGCAGATTACTCTCTTGTGGTGTCCTTTCCTCTTGTAGTGCCCTTCAGCTTATCTTCTTTGTGCCTCGGGTCATGTGCTCACTTCTGCAGAAAACTTTATGCATGTAATTTATACATTCGGATCCTAAACCTTCAATGCAATATGTAACAGACATGGAGCCTATCTTACCTAACTCCTCACCAAAGCAGAAGGAGAAAAATAATGACTAATTTTAAATGCAAACTATGGGCCTGAGTCATATCTGATCACTGCTGTGCGTTTTCGCACAGCGGGCGATCAGACCCGAACTGCGTATACTGCAACGGGCATCGGCGCCCTGCAACAGGATGGTGCGAAAAATCCATTCACACGGGCAATCGCAAGGCGATTGACAGGAAGAGGTCATTTGTGGGTGGCAATTGACCATTTTCTGGTAGTGTCAGGGAAAACGCAGGCGGGATCAAGCATTTTCAGGAAAAGTGTCTGACATCAAATCTGGTCCCGATCAGCCTGATGTGATCACAGCAGCTGAGTAAGTCCTGGACTGCGCAGACACTGCACAAAATCAGTATGTGCAGCTCTGCTACACATGCAAACGCACACCTGCCCAGCGAAAACCCACTCCCCCTGTAGGCGGCGACTATCTGATCGCAGGGCTGCAAAAATCTCTTCCCAGCGATCAGATCTAAATTACCTGCTATGTTTTTTTTCTGGCTGTAGCTACATTTTTATTTCAATTAATTGGAACCCAGCAACATTTTCCACTGTATAATAGCTTTGTCACATGCAATCCAAATCATGCTAAATACACTTGAATACACAGTAGCACAAATATTATGACAGTCTTTCCCAAATCTAGTCCTCATAGAAATCAAACTGTAACTGTTAGCACCCAGGTTAATTCATTACAAACTGACATTTAAAAGAGCCAGTGGTGGTACTAATTATTTCACTTTAGCTGTTAGGGTTCCCTGAAGACTGAATTTGGGAAACACTGCATTATGCTAATATACAGTAACACCCCTTTAGTACACACCTTTTGGGTGAGACCATATACAAGTGATTTCCACATAGCAACATTTATCTTGCTGTTTCCTTGTTTAAAATATTGGCAGTACCTCCACATGACTCTGTATAGGCCACTGGGGTAATGAACGGGTCTTCCATCTACCAGAGATCGATTCAGTAAACCTCTGCCACAACACCACTGACCTTTTATACTCAACTAGTATACAGTAAAGCACTCAAGATTATAGCATAAACAGTGCAATATAATATTGTTGCGAGCCTGATCTGTCCGTGCATATCAAAGGTGTTAGCATGCATACAATATAGAACTGTGGACTCTGGCAAACAGTATCTCTTTAAAGAAGAAAGTAATGCTGTGTGCATGCGCAGCAGCAGACACGGCTTGAAAAAAAACCTTTGTGTGTGATAGCTCCCCTTCACACACATGGTTCTCTGCCTTCAAAGTCGGCACGGCCCCGGCCCAGCAGCCGGACCTTCCAGTGGATATTTCCGGCTGCAACCCGGCAGCCGGGCTGGGGCCGTGCAGTGTGAAAAGACCCTACCCCTCACACTGTTAATTACAATACCAGCACGGGAAAAAGCCATCCGGCATTTTCCAGGCTGGCAAAAGCCAGCGCATGTGTTACAGCCCTATTTGCTGTCCAGCTCCTCAGCATCCATACTTCGGCAGCCACATGCCCAGGCAGGCCTGACCTTCCTTGTCTGTGCCATCAGCCTCCTAGCTCCTCTTACTCTCTACTGACACAGTCTCTCCCTTTAGCACACAATTAGTATCGTTTATTACCTCTGGAGGACTGTTTCCCGCCAAACACTCCCTGTCCACCAAGGTTGAGGACCAAGGTAGGGAATTTCTGTGCTAGTGAACCAGGGGGCTATACCAAAAAAATGGAAAAAAAGGTAGTAATGGAAAAAAATCTTCCCAAAGTCAAACTTCTATGAGGATTACAATGTTGATAACAATAAGCTATTAAAGCAATTATGCCCTGCTGGCATGTTTGTCATGTTGGATGTACTGTATGTCATGAATAGAGGTTGCAGTGGAGCTAAGATCCACCCCATAGTAATGACTAGTACTCACTCGCACCCCTCTGCACAACTAAATACTACATACTGTAGGCTGCAGTCTTTTGCCAAACTGAGGCTCTATATGCATGAGAAATTGATTATCCAATCCTGAAAAATGTATCCTAATATTAAAACAAAATACAATTAAAACTTAACACATAAAAGGTCCATGCACATTGACTGTGATTTTGAAAGCATAGTGTCTTATTTATAATAAAGGAGTATCAGTATTATTGTACTATATAAAATGTAAACACTTTAGCTGCATGCACACTTGCTGCGATTTGGCCGTTTTTGACCGATCAGAACGACATCGTTAAAAAAGTGTTGTGTGTAGGCACTATCACAATGCCGATGCGTACACCTGCAGGTCGCCATCCTCAGCCTCAGATCTTTTGGACATGCAAGAAGATCTGGTGCTGTCGCTAGCGATGCCATGTGTACCCAGCTTTAGAGCCCGATTCAGACGTGGACACACTGCTCATGTCGGAAGCAGTGGAGTGATTTTTTGCTACTGTGAATGTGTAAGTTTCTCTGTGTATGTTCCCTGATTGGTCAGTACAAAGGACCTGATACAGATTTCTTCACAATGCCCATGTTCACGCAACTGAGTAAACCGCAATCACACTGCGCATGAGCCAAGATACTTTTGCGATGCCGCTCACAGTGACAATTTCAACACAGAGTGATTGACAGGAAGGGACCGTTTGGTGGAGATAATTGGGTGTGGCGGCTGAAACGCAGGCATGTCACGGCTGTTTTCAGGATTCACTCTATACTGCATTATGATCCCTACCTATGTCACAGCGCCCCAGAATTTTTAAATGCGTAGTGGACTATTAAAAAAAATCATGTGTCAACAACAAATTATAGTCTAAGTAACAATAACAAAGTTGACATTTATTTTTTGCTTGCACATCAATCAGTGCAATATTATTTAAAGTGTACAGTGCTTTACAAATGAAGAACTTTAAAGTTTAACTTTTGGTGTTATAAGTTACTGTGCACATCACTTTTGCCTGTTGGTCTGATTTATGGGTTTATTAATAATAAGGGACTATTTTACTTGCAAACATTATTTTCTTCCACAGATGAATCAATTATTTTATCAATTTTGACAGAAGGCATTATTAGCATTGTAGACAGCATAACTCCTGGCTCACAAACATGTCCCAGGGCCACAGCTTCAGTGTATGTTTTTCTGCATTTGCCCCCACCCCAGGGAGTGCCATTAGACTAATTATAAGCAGAGCTCGATATATTAAATGGATTGTATCAATGTTCTGACAAGTTGGTGAACTACTCAAATTTCCAGCTATTTACTTAGGGGATATTGGAATAACCTCGATTTTCAAGAGATATTAAATGCAAAACTGCAGCATATAAAAATATATTACCCCCTAAAACCATCAGAAAAAAATGGATTGTTAGCCAGGCGTTAACATATTGAACCTCAAAATATATATTTTTTTTTAATCAGAACATTAGTGTAGACCCCTCAGCAGGGCTGGCCAGGGCACTGTAGGGTGCATGGCCTAGTCATGGAGGCATGGTCACACTCGATAGCAGAAAAAAAAGAAAAAATAGTATGAGAGGTGCAGTTCACCCCAGGGACGTGCGGTGAGCTAAATGGCTCAGGAGGCACTGGCACCAGAGACAGATTTACATGCAATATACTGTATGAACCAAAGGGTGCATGTGGGCATTATACGCAGATGCAGCAGTATATACTGCTGGAAATTTGGTCACCTTTGATCAGAGATGTGCAGATAAGATACACAGGTGAGGCCTGCCTCTCCTGCTATAGACTTTTTACTCTAGAGTCTTGGCTATAAAAATGATTAGAATAATACAAATAAGATATTTCTAACAAATTATTTGTATTTTTCATATACTTTATACAGTCAAAACTCTGGTACAAACGTTAGTATGACAGGAAAGCCTCTGCCTCACCTGCCTCACACCACTGCACGTCACTGGTGCACCCCCCACCCAGGGGCAGATTCCCCTGTGCATCTTTCCAGCATAGGAGACTCACTGCAGCTGGAGAGATAAACTGCTGTGATACTTAGGTAAGATAGAAATACATTGGGGATTAACCCCTGGTGTCCCCCAGCACACTAAGCTGTACCTGTGCTAGGACATGAAGGACTATATATATAATAGAAATCCAGAGGTCTTGGTTACATACATTTGCAAATGCATAATGAAGCCACCAGGACCCCACAAGGCTCCTCTGATGCTGGTGGTCCTTAACTTTAGGTCTGGGCCTGGTGTGCAGAAACCCACAAACAGGCAAAGGCCAGCTACCCTAGGGCAGCACAACGCAAGAAGGTAAAGTGTTACTAAGTGTTAATAAAAGGAAAGCAAAATCTATATACAAAAATTAATATATTAGTGAAGGTGTAATTTAAAGACCAGAAGGATTAATAAATGTGTTAAGGGGGAGCTATCCCCCCTTCCCACCCCCTTAACACATTTGAGACAATATTATTAAACTGTTATATCTCTTTATAACCAGAAGACCTTAAATTTAATCAATATCTTAGACTGAGCTTTGAAATAAATACTGGCTCCACAGTATATCTTAGTTCTGTAATTAATACTGTCTCTAAAAGGTAGAATAGCTTGGTATTGAGAACTATGCATAGGCTAATGACTAGCTGTATAATTACTGGTTCGGTAGTTTAGATTTATCCTGCAGCACAGCTTTCTAATTATGTTTCTAAATGTATTTTGTATGCTGCTTGTAGCTTAAAGTGTTTCTGGCAGTAGGACTGTCAGTCCTCTGTAGCAAGCTGGATAATAAGGTCTAAATGTATATAAACTTTCCCCTCTCTCTCATCTACTGTCCGGTGTTTGAGGGGTAGTGAACAGATATATATCAGGTGCAGTTTGAGGTTAGGTTTACAGACCTTATGTTTGTGGGTCCAGTCAGCACCTCAACATCACAGGACTGCTCCTCTTCTGTCCCTCCTGCTTTAAAGTAATCTTCAAGTAACACTTTCTGAATCAGACCTGCCTCTTGTTGGTGTTAGTCTGTGCCCGTCCCTTCACGCTAAGCTGTCGCCAAGTCCACTTATGATAACTCCTAATGCATACCTCCCAACTGTCCCGATTTTCGCGGTACAGTCCCGGTTTTTTTGGTCTGTTCCGCTGTCCCTCCCGCGGGCCGCAGTGTCTGCGGTGGGGGGGTGGGGTGGGGGGGCAGTTGGGAGGCTCCTGATCACTCACTGCTCTGCTCAGTTGAGAGCAGAGCAGCACTGAATAGACGCTGTGCGCACATGCACAGCGTCTATTCCAGTGAGTTAGAGGGAGAGGGGGCATGCCCGTAGCTCACAGAGCGCTGGCCATGCCCCCTCAGTGACAAAAATAGGGGCGTGGCTCGCAATCGCGGGCCCTCTCGCGAAGCCACGCCACTTCTACACAGGCCACACCCCTTTTCGGTCGCGGACGCGCTACGCGGGCCAAGATGTCCCTCCTTCCTCTACTTCAATGTTGGGAGGTATGCCTAATGGCTAAGAAGTGGCTTGTGCTCTGCCTCTGCTGTCACGCACAAAGCCACCTCTTTTTCAGCCCCCTAATCTGTCTATCACTTTGCGGCACCCCTGGGCCCGCCTCTGGCTCTACCCTGTTCAAGGGAGACGTTTTTCCTGTGATACCCCCAAGATGCCAACACAAGGCACTTGCAGGGATGGACTACCCATCTGGCACTTCTGGCATATGTTCTAAAAGAAAGTCTGCTCCCCACTGACTCGCAGCACGCCCCCATGATCATAGTCCACGTCCTCTTTCATGTGCAAGTGCCGTGGCCGAAAAGCATCCCCAAGCCGTCCCTGGGCACATGTCTCCATATGACAGCTATTGGTTGACTCCTGTTATATACACTGTCAGAGAAGGTGGGGCGGAGTGATACAGCTCTGTATAATTTGTCCTGTCAGACAAGAAGAGGCGGAGTGATACAGATCTAGAGATTTGTTCAGTAAGAGAAAGTGGGTCTGAGTGAGACACAGGGAGAACTGTGATGATTCCTAACTGTGAGGAGACCCCTGAGGCAGGGCTGAGGTCCAGGGAAACAGCGCCTTCTGACTGATGAGGGGGTAAAGGCACTCCAAAAAGCCCCTATGTGAGGCATTGTAAAAAGAGGATTCTGACAAGGATAAGGTGTGACCTGTCTGCAGAGTGGACCAGGTCTGTTCATGAAACTCAGAACATTGCACTATCCTACATTCACCTCACACATATGTGTGTTGTATGTACGGCGCTGCAAAATACTTGTTGCGCCTCATAAATAAATTGTAATAATAATAATAATAATAATAATAATAATAATAATAATAATAATCATTAAAGAAAACCATAAAATAAAAGCTTTGGGCTGTTTAATAGCAGACCCATCGTTAAAGATGCAACCGGCTCCTGCCGGCACCAAAATGAAACTGAATAGCCTGGGCGGGGTATAGGGGGGAAGGACTGGAGCATCCTGGGAGCTGTAAAAGCTTTAACTGTTTGGTGACTGGTCCTATTGAACCACCTACACCCCAAGGTATTCCCTGTGGAGTCCTATGGACCCTGAAGAAGAAATATAGATATTGTTTAATGTGATAATGGGGCAGATGTATTAAGCCTGGAGAAGTGATAAAGCAGTGATAAAGCAGCAGTGTTGGACTGGGGCATGAAGGGCCCTCCGGGGGAATGCGTTTATAGGGGCCCGTACTTAGGGGTGTGGCCAGACTACAAAGGAGGTGTGGTCAGCTCCACAGAGGCTTGAAATACACAATAGTTTAGTGCAGTGTAATGCAACATATCTACCATGTATATATATATAATACAAGTGCACAGTCTGGAACCTGATCCCTAGAGGAAGGAGTGTGCCCCCAGGCAGTGGGGCCTACCGGTGGTTTCCCTGGTACCCCTGTGGCCCAGTCTGACCCTAATACTAACTACAGTATTATAACGGTTATCTAATCTTATGCCTTATTATAAACCATGGATCTTTGTTTCTCTGCCACTTGGTCTCCATAATATACTTTTCCCATACCTATGTCAGCCAAACCAGTAAGGTAATTACTTTAGCTAATCGAGACGGAACACAGTATAAAGTATTGGCATGGAAAATCTGTCACACCTTACATAGGCACATGCAGGGGAGTTCTGAGTACCTGGAGTGCCTGCCGATCCATCACGCAGCTCACCAATATTTTTAACTTTCTTTGGGGGAGATGGTGCGATGCGCAGGCAGCTGTGTCTGTAACGCGGCAGCTGTCTGCTCTCCACACTGACAGAGAGGTTGACTGACTGTAGGAGTAGCTGCAATGTCAGCACGCAGCCCCTCCTAGGCAGTTCCCATGGGGCATTATGTGAGACCTAGCCACTGGGTGACTAAACTGTCCCCGGAGTCGCTGGTGTTTCCTGGAGCCTCTCTGCCTCAGAGAGACAGGTGTGTGTCTTGCAGGGTTGGTGGGAGATCTTTAATAAATTATGTCAGGTATATGTATTTTGTATGTGTGTGTAGTGTGCTGTGAGTGCAATGTGTTTGTGGTGTACAATGTATGTGTATGTGCAATGTGCGTAGTAAGCATGTGTGTATGTTGTGCAATGTATATGTGTGTGCATTGTGTATGAGTGTGTGGTGTGCAATGTGTATGTGTGTTATGTGCTATGTATTTGTATGCAATGTATTTGTGGTGTGCTTTGTGTGCAATACAGCGGTGCAAGTATGCGGGTACGGGTGGGTACGGCGTACCCTTAAGAATTTCACCATGGGTACGCCGTACCCACACCGAAGGGCCGCCGCTCGCTACCGCTGATGTGAGGGGAGGAGAGCGTAGCCTGCGCCTCTCATGCCCCTCAATGTCTTCGTTCAAATCAGCGCCGCCCGAGAGCCAATCAGAGCTCGCGGAGCTTTGATTGGCTCACGGATCGGCGCTGAATTGAACTCACCCACACCCACCGGAGACTGAGGGGAAGGAGAGGCGCAGACTGCGCTCTCCTCCCCTCACGCACACAGGAGACAGGACAGCAGCAGCAGCAGCAGCAGCAGTGAGCAAGGGGGGGGGGGGCTTCATGAATACCTGGCATTGGGGGCATATCTGGCACTGGGGGGGCATGTATACTTGGCACTGGGGGCATATCTGGCACTGGGGGGGCATGTATACCTGGCACTGGGGGCATATCTGGCACTGGGGGGGCATGTATACCTGGCAATGGGGGCATATCTGGCACTGGGGGGGCATGTATACCTGGCAATGGGGGTATATCTGGCACTGGGGGGACATGTATAACTGGCATTGTTAGCATATCTGGCACTGAGGGCATATCTGGCACTGGGGTGACATGTGTACCTGGCACTGGGAGCCTATCTGGCACTGGGGGGACATGTGTACCTGGCACTGGGGGCATACCTGGCACTGGGGGGACATGTGTATCTGGCACTGGAGGCATATCTGGCACTGGGAGGACATGTGTATCTGGCACTGGGGGCATATCTGGCACTGCGGGACAAGTGTATCTGGCACTGGGGCATATCTGGCACTGGGGGGCATTTATGTATCTGGCACTGGGGGGCAATGTATATCTGACACAGTGGGGGCATTTGTGTATCTGGCACTCTGGGGGTATTTGTGTATCTGGCACTGTGGGGCAATGTGTATCTGGCACTCTGGGAGCATTTGTGTATCTGGCACTGTGGGGCAATGTATATCTTGCACTGTGAGGCAATGTATATCTGGCACTGTGGGGCAATGTCTATCTGGCACTGTGGCGGCGTTTGTGTATCTGGCACTGTGGGGCAATGTGTATCTGGCACGCTGGGGGCATTTGTGTATCTAGCACTGTGGGGCAATGTGTATCTGGCACTGTGAGGCAATGTATATCTGGCACTGTGAGGCAATGTATATCTGGCACTCTGGGGACATTTGTGTATCTGGCACAGTGAGGCAATGTGTATCTGGCACTGTGAGGCAATGTGTATCTGGTACTCTGGGGGCATTTGTGTATCTGGCACTGTGGGGCAATGTATATCTTGCACTGTGGGGCAACGTGTATCTGGCACTATTGGGGTCATATGTGTATCTGCCCCTCCCCCATATGTGTATCACGCCCACATTTTCATTGGCCACAGCCCATGTGGCATTTGGCCACACCCATTTTGCGCCTTCCCTGCACGCACACAGTACCTGTAAGACATTTTTTCTACTTGCACCACTGGTGCAATATGTAAATGTGGTATACTACATGTATGTATGTATGTATGTATGTATGTATGTATGTATGTATGTATGTATGTGTGTGTGTGGTGTGCTAAGTATATGAGTGTGTGCAATGTGTATCGTGTGTTATGTGTGTGTGTGTGTGTGTGTGGTGTGCTGTGTGTGCACTATGTATGTGTGCATTGTGTAGTATGTATGTGTATATTAATTTGTGTGCAATGTGTATGTGCACATTGTTTGCTATGTATGTGTGTGATTGGGTAAATGTGTTGAATGCCTTGAATGCTAATGTGGTTCTTAATAAGAGATTAGATAAATCTGAATCTCAGGACCAGGCATGGAAGAAATCTGTGGAGGATGTGTTATCACAGGTCCAGACCCCTTCGGGGTCACATAAACGTTCATTTGCTCAGTTGGCAGACACAGATACCGACACGGACTCTGACTCCAGTGTCGACTGTAGTGATGTCAAATTAGACCCAAAATTGGCTAAGAACATCCAGTACATGATTGTGGCAATAAAAGATGTGTTACATATCACGGAGGACCCTGCTGTTCCTGATACTAGGATCTGTATGTTTAAGGGAAAGAAACCTGAGGTAACATTTCAGCCCTCTCATGAACTGAATACCTTTTTTGAAAAAATGTGGGAAAATCCTGACAAAAAGTTTCTGATTCCCAAAAGGATTCAGGTGGCGTATCCGTTCCCCTCTGGGGATAGAGATAAGTGGAATTGTCTCCCATGGTGGACAAGGCTCTATCACGGTTGTCTAAAAAGGTGGCTTACCGTCTCCTGACACGGCAGCCCTTAAGGATCCTGCGGATCGTAGACAGGAGACTATGTTAAAATCCATTTATGTTGCCACAGGTACACTACTCAGACCAATCAATGCATCGGCGTGGGTGAGTACTGCTATTGAAAAATGGGCAGATAACTTGTCATCTGATATAGATACCCTAGATAGGGATAGCATCCTGTTAACTCTGGGTTATATCAGGGACGCTGCGGCCTACTTAAAGGAGGCGGCGAGAGATATTGGCATTTTGGGATCAAGAGTAAATGCCTTGGCAATTTCAGGTAGACGAGCATTGTGGATTCATCAATGGAATGCTGATGCTGACTCTAAGAAAGCTATGGAGTCTCCCATATAAAGGTAGTGTATTGTTTGGTGAGGGTCTCACTGATTTGGTATCTACGGCTACCGCGGGTAAGTCGTCATTTTTGCCTTATGTTCCTCCACAACAAAAGAAAGCTCACCACTTTCAGATGCAGTCCTTTTGGACAAATAAATACAAAAAAGGCAGAGGTTATTCCTTCCTTGCCAATAGAGGAAGAGGAAACGGTAAAAGATCTCCGGCCGTGGCAGGTTCCCAGGAGCAGAAGTCCTCCCAGGCTTCTGCCAAATCCACCGCATGACGCTGGGGCTCCTCTGCGGGAGTCCGCACCAGTGGGTGCACGTCTCAAGCTCTTCAGTCAATTCTGGGCTCGTTCGGCCCTGGACCCATGGGGTACAAACTGGAATTTCAAGACGTATCCCCTCACCGATTTTTCAAATCGGCCTTACCAGCTTCTCTTCCGGACAGGAAAGTTGCAAGCGATGCGATACCAAAGTTGTGTCTAAATCAGGTCTTTATCAGCGTTCCCCTGTCACAACAGGGAGAAGGCTTTTATTCAAGCCTGTTTGTGGTTCCGAAACCGGACGGTTCGGTCAGACCAATTCTGAACCTAAAGTCCCTCAATCTTTACCTAAGAAAATTCAAATTCAAGATGGAATCTCTCCGAGCAGTGATTTCCAGTCTGGAGGGAGCGGATTTCATGGTGTCGGTCGTCATAAAGGATGCCTACTGACACGTCCCCATATATCCTCCGCATCAGGCTTACCTGAGGTTTGCTATTCAGGATTGTCATTACCAATTTCAGACGTTGCCGTTTGGTCTGTCCACGGCTCCGAGGATTTTCACCAAGGTAATGGCGGAAATGATGGTTCTCCTTCGCAAACAAGGAGTCACAATTATCCCTTACTTGGACAATCTCCTGATAAAGGCGAGATCCAAAGACAAGCTGGAGCAGGACATTGCGCTCTCCCTGACAGTTCTACAGCAACATGGTTGGCTCCTAAACTTGCCAAAGTCACAGTTGAATCCGACAAAACGGCTGTCGTTTTTGGGAATGATTCTGGACACGGAATTACAGAGAGTTTTTCTTCCAGAAGAGAAAGCTCTGGAAATTCAGAGTTTGGTCAAGCAAATTCTGAAACCAGCAAGAGTATCAATCCATCAATGCACTCGATTGCTGGGGAAGATGGTGGCGACCTACGAGGCCATTCAATTTGGCAGATTCCATGCCAGAGTGTTTCAGTGGGACCTATTGGACAAGTGGTCCGGATCCCATCTGCACATGCACCGGAAAATAATCCTATCCTCCAAGACCAGAATCTCACTCCTGTGGTGGCTGCACAGCTCTCACCTCCTAGAGGGACGCAGGTTCGGGATCCAGGACTGGATCATAGTAACCACGGATGCGAGTCTCCGAGGCTGGGGAGCAGTCTCACAGAGGGGGAAACCTTACAGGGAAAATGGTCAAGCCAGGAAGTTTGTTTACACATCAACGTTCTGGAGTTAAGAGCCATTTACAACGGCCTTCGCCAAGTGGAACGTCTTCTTCACAACCTACCCGTCCTAATACAGTCGGACAACATAACAGCAGTAGCGCACATAAACTGTCAGGGCGGAACAAAGAGCAGGGCGGCAATGGCGGAGGCCACAAAAGTTCTCCGCTGGGCGGAAAGACATACAAGCTCTCTGTCAGCAATCTTAATTCCAGGAGTGGACAACTGGGAAGCAGACTTCCTCAGCAGACACGATCTCCATCCAGGAGAGTGGGGTCTTCATCAAGAGGTCTTCACAGAAGTGACAAGTCTTTGGGGAATTCCTCAAATAGACATGATGGCGTCTCGCCTCAACAAGAAACTTCAGAGTTATTGTTCCAGGTCGAGGGACCCTCAAGCAATAGCAGTGGACGCATTGGTGACACCATGGGTTTTAGAGAATGGATATCTCCCTTCCTCACAGTATGGATAGAAGGAGGTTACTTGAGAAACTCTCGGCGTAGAAGAGGCCGCCTCCCGATCTATGTGATCCAGTGCTTGAAAGTGATTGGGCGATGGGGCTTGGGAGTGGGGGAGTTAAGAGATCTCAGTAGGAAGGACTTGGGGAAGAGGGTCTTGCAAACTCACTTCCATGTCCCATTGGCCATGAAGGATTGCCCAGAAACTGTATGTTCAGAAGGGATTTCTCTGATAAATTCTCAGAGAATCCCGTTGAAATTTAGGGACATCGTCTGGCTCTCATTCCAAGGGAAGCTCTATGTTAGGGGGAACCTGAAGTTTAGAAGATCCAATGATCGTGATTGTCCACGGGAGGAGTGTCAGGGTCAGGAGGAGAGTATGGACCATTTCTTGCTTCAGTGTCCTTTTAATATAAACATTTACAAAAGAGTGTCAAGAGCTCTAGGAATACCTTGTCTTTCTGGTTTGGATTACCAGGGATGGGCATATGGGGCATTCAAAGGGTATGAGGATTTTGATTTATGCACAATTTTTATGATAAGTCTAGCTGTCAGGTATCACTTATGGAATGCACTGTGTCAGGTTTCATTGAGAAATAAAATCCTTCCCTGCGAAGTGGTGGAGGGCTTAATACTACATGAGGTGAAGCGGATGATGGAAATGGAGGAAGAGAGATTGGATGTCATCAGTTAGTCCCACTTGTGGCGCCAGCTGAAGCCCCCTTAGTGGGTGACGGAAAATTTCTAGCCTCCAGGTACTGGGAAAAACTTTTCTATAACTATCTCAATTTTTAGTTGAAATAGAATTTTGAGACTGGTTTTCTTTTATAAATGGTTGCATACACTGGAAGTGCTGCCCAGATTATTATTGACTTCTCGTTTAAATGTTGGTTTGTTCGGGATGAAAGTAGAGTAAATGGTATAAAAGGTGAGAGGATGGGTGGAATGAGAGTGGAGTGAATGGTGGTGGTGGGGAATGAAAGGAGGAGCGAGAGAGGAATGTATGGGCTCAAGAACAGGTGAAGGGGGAGCATGGAGGAAGAAGAGGAGGCTAATTGTGGTAAAAGAAAGTTTCTAAAGGAAATTGTTAGAGTTAAGGGAAAGTGTGAAGGGAATATGTAAAATGGGGGAAAATTTTAATAATAAAATGAAATTTTCTGTTATTGTTCAATTTTTTTACTTTATTTATATGTTGTAAATTTGTAAATATGTAAATAAGATGTATGAAGGTTGCAATATTCAAATAAAAAACATTACCATGGGTGTTTCAGTCGGTGTACGTGTTCCCACCACTTCCACTCATTCCAAAGGTACTAAAGATCATAAGAAGAACAAAGGTTCAGGCGATCCTCATTGTTCCAGACTGGCCAAGGAGGGCTTGGTATCTAGTACTTCAGGAATTACTCATAAGAGATCCCTGGCCTCTTCCTCTACATGAGGATCTGTTATGGCAAGGGCCGTGCGTATGTCACGACTTACCGCGGCTACGTTTGACGGCTTGGCGGTTGAACGCTGGATCCTAGCCCGAAAGGGTATTCCCAGTGAAGTCATGCCCACACTTCTTCAGGCTAGAAAAGGAGTAACGTCTAAACATTATCACCGTATTTGGAGAAAATATGTGTCTTGGTGTGAATCCAAGAAGGCTCCTACGGAAGAATTTCAGCTAGGGCGTTTTCTCCATTTCCTGCAAGCAGGTGTAGATGCGGGCCTCAAGTTAGGCTCAATTAAAGTATAAATTTCGGCCTTATCGGTTTTCTTTCAAAAACAATTGGCCTCCCTTCCAGAAGTTCAGACTTTCGTGAAAAGAGTTTTGCACATCCAACCTCCATTTGTGCCCCCAGTGGCACCATGGGATCTTAACGTGGTGTTGCATTTCCTTCAGTCACATTGGTTTGAACTTTTACAGAAGGTAGAGTTGAAATTTCTCACTTGGAAAGTGGTCATGCTATTGGCCTTAGCATCCGCAAGGCGGGTGTCTGAGTTAGCGGCTTTGTCTCACAAGAGTCCTTATTTAATCTTCCATGAAGATAGAGCGGATTTGAGGACTCGTCAACAATTTCTGCCGAAGGTGGTTTCATCGTTCCACATGAACCAGCCTATTGTGGTACCGGTGGCTACTGACGCCTTTGCGGAGTCAAAATCTCTCGATGTTGTCAGGGCCTTAAAGATTTATGTCACCAGAACGGCTCAACTTAGGAAAACGGAAGCTCTGTTTGTCCTGTATGCTGCCAACAAAATTGGGACGCCTGCTTCCAAGCAGACTATTGCGCGCTGGATCTGTAATACAATTCATCATGCTCATTCTACGGCTGGATTGCCGTTACCGAAATCAGTGAAGGCCCACTCTACCAGAAAGGTGGGCGCAACCTGGGCGGCTGCCCGGGGGGTCTCGGTATTACTGCTTTGCCGAGCGGCTCCTTGGTCGGGTTCAAACACCTTTGCGAGGGTTACAAGTTTGATACCCTGGTTGATGAGGACCTCGTGTTGGTCAATCGGTGCTGCAGAGTCATCAGCACTCTCCCGCCCGTTCTGGAGCTTTGGTATAAACCCTATGGTCCTTTTGGAGTCCCCAGCATCCTCTAGGACGTATGAGGAAATAGGATTTTAATACCTACCGGTAAATCCTTTTCTCTTAGTCCATAGAGGATGCTGGGCGCCCGTCCCAGTGCGGACTCTGTCTGCAGTTATTTGTTATTAGTTATGTTTACACACAGGTTGCGTTTCTGTTATAGTCAGCCTGTTGCTGACATGGTTCATGCCGTTGACTGGAATTCTGTTAAATGCCATGTTGTACAGCGTGCTTGAGGTGTGAGCTGGTATGTATCTCATCCTTAGTTTTAACAATAAATCCTTTCCTCGAAATGTCCGTCTCCCTGGGCACAGTTCTTATAACTGGAGTCTGGAGGAGGGGCATAGAGGGAGGAGCCAGTTCACGCCCCTTAAAAGTCTTAAAGTGCCCATGTCTCCTGCGGGTCCCGTCTATACCCCATGGTTCTTGAAGTGTCCCCAGCATACTCTACGGACTAAGAGAAAAGGATTTACCGGTAGGTATTAAAATCCTATTTTCTTTGACATGTGGAAGGAAGACCAGCACAGGGCAAGTACGTCACGCATGCCAGATCCAGCCCACCCCCCGCAGACTACCAGAGCATCACATGGCGGCAATGCTTTCGCATGTCTCCAGTAGCCCTCTGCCTGCGCAGCCTAGCTGTGAAGGTAGACGGATACCTGCCATGTTGAGGGTCGCAGCGGCTGCGTGTGACGTCACGCAGCCCGCCCCTCCAGGCATGTCTCCATTGTTCGGACCACGACCCTAAAACAGAACGGCGATGACCACAAAACGCAGCGACAATGTGGCGTCAAACATCTATGTTTTGTATATGACAATGATATTCTCTGACATCATACAACCACTGCTGCTGAACTAACAACTAATGTGTGCAAGTGATACTTGTATCAGAATACATGTACTGGTTTTCAGGTAAGAGATTTCTAGTGAACTACTGGCTGCGGTCTATCTGAAATTAGTGTGTACATTATATCTAGATTTTATACAATACTCTAATTTCTGTAAATTCCAACTACTTCACCTCATCTGTACTATGGGGGTAATTCAGAGGTGATTGTAGATGTGCGGAAAAACTTACGTCTACAATCACAATCTCTGACATGTGGGGGGACGCCCAGCACACGGCTAGTCCGCCCCGGATGCCAGGCCCCCCCCTTCCCACACACATTTGCACCTGGCGAGTAGCTCCCTGCCTACACAGCCTAGCTGAGAAGGCAGGCAGCTACCCGTCATGTTTCTGGCCGCAGTGGCTGCGTGTGACCATGCCACGACCGCCTCTGCCTGACGATCAGGCCATGGAAATGGCACCGGTGAGATGCAGTTGCATCTCATGTGTGCGCACCCGCAGTGTGTCTGCTGTGCGTGCACACACACCACAGAGCTTCAGACTGCGAATGCTGCCACTGCAACCAAAATAATAGGGAAGCCAGTGGAGTAACTAGGGCTTTATGTCAGTAAATGGTAGAAACAGGGTATAACTGTTTGGCCATTAAAGGATTGCCAAACTACCAATCCTGCCAGTGTAAGCCACCTATCTTCATGGACCACCTGTGACCCAATTGATGTAAAGGACATTGCTGAAATTGCCCGAATTTTGCAACCCATTACCTGTGGTCTGGATCCTGCCTCAACCAAGCTTCTAAATATGGTGTATGGATATAATTGGCCATGTCTATGCAAAAATTGTTAAATGCTCTTTGCAGGTAGGCATATTTCCTGAACCCCTAAAGGAAGCAATTGTTAGACCTCTTCTTAATTTTTTTTTTAGATCCTGTCTGCACCCGGCAGTGTCGAACTGGGGCATGAAGGGCTCACCGGGGAATGGCCCATGTTAAGGGCCCATGTTTAGGGGTGTGGTCAGTCTCCAGAGGGGGTGTGGACAGCCACTACATTAGATTGGCTAACCATTAGTGAATGCATGGGCTGGGCCTCTTGACAAATATATAAATACTGCTAGTGGTAGTGTGTGCATGATAATGTACCAGATAAATATTGGCAATGAACTGTAGAGAATACATCATAGTCCTGTGCAGTATAAGGTAACATATGTATAATGTATAATTCAAGTGCACAGTCTGGAACCTGATCACTAGAGGAGGAGGAGGGCGCCCAGGCAGTGGGGCCCACCGGTGGTTCCCCTGTACCCCTGTGGGTCAGTGCGACCCTGTAAAGCAGTGATAAGTGCAAGGTGATAATGCACCAGCCAATCAGCTCCTAACTGTAAATTTACATATTGGAGCTGATTGGCTGGTGCATTATCACATTGCACTTATCACTGCTTTATCACTTCTCCAGGCTTAATACGTCTGCCCCAATATGTGATATTAATTTAATTTTCTCAATTTAAAGAACCAGCTGACCTCTCCAGGGACTCAAAAGGAGTGCCTGAGGGATGAATACTAGCAAATCCCTCACGCCCCCTCCACTGCCACCCTGTAAGAAAACATCTCAGCCATCAAGGTGGCAGTGGACGGCACCAACAGATACCTGGATCAGTTGAAAGAGTTCCTGGAGAGGGCTTTTGAAGCCCTGATGTGGCAGATGCGGGAGACCTCTCTTCTAAACCAACGACTGGGGGTGCTTATTGATATCCAAGCAAATAGACCAGAGGCGTATCTAGCATGGGGCGAGCAGGGCACGTGCCCTGGGCGCCGTGGCAGCCCCAACAGAGGGGGGTGCCACCGGCACCTGCACGGCCCGCTCGCCCCATCGGACAGGGATTCCGCCGGCGCTACCCGCGGGCCGCGGCGCTCTCCCTGTCTCCCCGGCTGCTGTGCCTGTCACACTGGACAGGCAGCGGCAGCCAGGAGCCTCCCCCTACTCCCCCCTGCAAAGTGTACATTGCGCGATCGCGCGTGCGCGGAGGTACGCGCGTGCGCGACCACGGGGGTGCGCGGCCTCAGAAGTGCAGGTGAGTGCCGGGCGGGTTTATACTTTCCTGTCTGGAGAGGGGAGGGGAGGGGGGTGCGGGATAGTGTGTGTGTGTGTTAATTGTGTGTGTGTGGGACAGTGTGTGTGTGTGAGTGGGACAGTTTGAGTGTGTGTTAATTGTATGTGTGTGTGGGACAGTGTGCGTGTGTGTTAATTGTGTGTGTGTGTGTGTGTGTGTGTGGGACAGTGCGAGTGTGTGTTAATTGTGTGTGTGTAGGACAGTGTGCGTGTGTGTTAATTGTGTGTGTGTGCGGGACAGTGTGTATGTTAATTGTGTGTGTGTGGGACAGTGTATGTGTGTTAATTGTGTGTGTGTGTGTGTGTGTGTGTGTGTGGGTGGGACAGTTTGAGTGTGTGTTAATTGTATGTGTGTGTGGGACAGTGTGCGTGAGTGTTAATTGTGTGTGTGTGGGACAGTGTGCGTGTGTGTTAATTGTGTGTGTAGGACAGTGTGAGTGTGTGTTAATTGTGTGTGTGGGACAGTGTGTGTGTGTGTTAATTGTGTGTGTGTGTTAATTGTGTGTGTGTGTGTGTGTGGGACAGTTTGAGTGTGTGGGACAGTGTGCGTGTGTGTTAATTGTGTGTGGGACAGTGTGCGTGTGTGTTAATTGTGTGTGTGTGTGTGGGACAGTGCGAGTGTGTTAATTGTGTGTGTGTGGGACAGTGTGCGTGTGTGTTAATTGTGTGTGTGTGTGTGGGACAATGCGAGTGTGTGTTAATTGTGTGTGTGTGTGTGTGGGACAGTGTGCGTGTGTGTTAATTGTGTGTGTGTGGGACAGTGCACGTGTGTGTGTGTGTTGTGTGTGTGGGACAGTGTGAGTGTGTGTTAATTGTGTGTGTTAATTGTGTGTGTTGTGTGTGTGGGACAGTGTGAGTGTGTGTTAATTGTGTGTGTGTGGGACAGTGTGTGTGTTAATTGTGTGTGTGTGGGACAGTATGCGTGTGTGTTAATTGTGTGTGTGTTGGACAGTGTGCGTGTGTGTTAATTGACAGGGACACCACCCCCATGTCAGCGAGGCACCTGTGATTGGACAGCGGATCCAGTGCTGGATCCGCTTGTCCAATCACCCACACGCGGCGCTGGAGGAGACGGGTCCCGGCGGGGAGTGGCGTCTGCAGTGTGCGCCCCGTCCCCCATCCTCCTCCGCTGCTGACAGGAGCGGTGTTGTGCGGCTCTCCCCTTCCTCCGCCGGCTCCGTCCTCCCGGCGTGGCCCTGCAGTTTGTGCGGCTCTCCCCAGCACCAGCAGGTTAGTCTCTTTCTCTCCCCCTCCCCCCCCCCCCCTCTCTCTCTCTCTCTCTCTCTCCTCCTGTGGATTGAAGTTTGTAAGTATAATTTTCATTTTTACAGGTGCCCCTATTGGATTCTACTGGACAAGTGGACGTGACCGGCGTGGGATGCAGGTAAGTAATCTGTCTCTCATTTTTACAGGTACCCCTATTGGATTCTACTGGACAAGTGGACGTAACCGGCGTGGGATATAGGTAAGTATGTGTGAGTGTGTGTGTTTTAATACATTTTTACTGTCACGGTGTGTGAGTTGTGTTTTTATTTGGGTATTTTTTCTGTTGTAGAACTATAGGTACCAGCGGGCCCGTTATTTCCCCGCATGCTGGTACTTGAGGTTCTCCAAGTACCAGCAAGCGGGGGAGGCTTGCTGTGCCTTGTAGTTCCACAACAAAAAACAATATTCTTTTTTTTACACACATGGCTATCAGCCTCCCATCCACCGCCCACGGATGGGGGGGACAGCCTCGGGCTTCACCCCTGGCCCTTGGGTGCCTGGAGGGGGGGTGACCCCTTGATTTAAGGGGTCCCCACTCCTCCAGGGAACCCCGGCCAGTGGTGACTAGTTGGGGGGGTAATGCCACGGCCGCAGGGACCTACATAAATGTGTCCCCCGGCTGTGGCATTATGTCCCTGGCTAGTGGAGCCCGGTGCTGGTTTTAAAAATACGGGGGACCCCTACATCTTTTGTCCCTCATATTTTTGGAACCAGGACCGGACTAAGAGCCCGATGCTGGTTGTCTAAATACGGGGAACCCCTGTCCAATTTTTCCCCAGTATTTAAACAACCAGGACCGGCTCAAAGAGCCCGAGGCTGGTTATACTTAGGAGGGGGGACCTCACGCATTTTTTTATTTTATTTTTTTAACCCATTCAGACCCTTCTCCGTTAAGTTAATGGAAGCCCTGGACAACAAAATAGCATTCATGTCCTCCTCCCACTCCCTTCCCAGTCCCAAACACTAATTATTTTTTTCTATAAAAATGTACAATATATCACAAGTATGAAGAGCAGGCAGGCAGCGGGCATTGGCGGCATCGGACTGAGATACAAATTAGTGGCGGAGGGCTGGGTCAGTTGATGGTGGGCGAGTTTGTAAGCCATTGGTGGTGGCAGCGGGCATTGGCTCAGAGGCAGTAGCGGGCATTGGCTCGGTGGCGGTAGGGGTCATCGGCAGGATTCGGCAGACATTATGGCTGTAGTGCCTCACCGCACGCCACTGACCTCACCGCACGCCACTGGTGTGTGGGACAGTGTGCGTGTGTGTTAAGTTTGTAAGCCATTGGTGGTGGCAGCGGGCATTGGCTCAGAGGCAGTAACGGGCATTGGCTCGGCGGCGGTAGGGGTCATCGGCAGGATTCGGCGGACATTATGGCCGTAGTGCCTCACCAGCCACTGACCTCACCGCACGCCACTGGTGTGTGGGACAGTGTGCGTGTGTGTTAAGTTTGTAAGCCATTGGTGGTGGCAGCGGGCATTGGCTCAGAGGCAGTAACGGGCATTGACTCGGTGGCGGTAGGGGTCATCGGCAGGATTCGGCGGACATTATGGCTGTAGTGCCTCACCAGCCACTGACCTCACCGCACGCCACTGGTGTGTGGGACAGTGTGCGTGTGTGTTAATTGTGTGTGTGTGGGACAGTGTGAGTGTGTGTACATTTTTGCAGTCCAGTGTGTGTGGGGGAGGGGAAAGTATGAGAATGTGTGTGTAGTCTGAGTGGGTGTGTGTGGTGTTTGGGGGTGGCCAGTCTGTGTGTGTGTAATCTACAGTGTGTGTGTGTGTGTGTGTGTGTGTGTGTGTGTGTGTGTGTGTAAGTAAGGGGGAGGGGCAGTCTGTGGGCGGGATGTACTAATGACCATTTACCGAAGAGGGATATGTATTAAACCACGGGCATGGAGATGCCCTTCTCACTCACCATCCAGCTGGGTGAGCGAGCCGGGCAGGTGGAAAGTCAGCAGCAGGGGCTGCATGCCGGATATCAGTAGCCGAGGGTGGGGGCTGTAAGGCACGTGCGGAGCGGTGCGGAGCCCAAAGCCGGAGATCAGCAGCATGTTGACCGGCAATAAGCAGCTTCTGCTTCCGCGTTCAACATGCTGCCGATCTCCGGCTTTGGGCTACGCAGGGTTCGGGGGATGGGTGTCCTCTGCCGGTGTACTGCAGCTCCGGGGGTGTGGGCTCCGGAGGCTTTCAGCACTGTTGAATTTACAGCTGCCTCAAGTATGTACAGCCCGCACCCTCTGCTGCTGATATCCGGCATGCTGCTGCTGCTGCTGGCTGTCCCCCCGCCCGGCTCGGCCACACAGCTGTATGGTGAGAAGGGCATCTCAGTTCCCGAGGTTTAACACATATGCCTCAGTAAATGGCCTCTGCGGTAAACGATACTAATGCTTACCGTGACAGTAACAGCGGGGAGGACGGCGCACATCGGGATCCTGCAGCAGGAAAGAAGAACCCCTTCGGAGCGCAGCAGACCACACTGAAAAGGGTGCATACCCGGTGCGGTGCTCTGCATCCCGGGTGGTGCCGAAGATGTGGAGTGTCGGAGGTGGCAGAAGCGCCGCAGCTTGGGGTGAGAATCCGCTGCAGCCCTTCCGCTGCTAAACTCTGCAATTAGTCTATTAAGGGGGTGGGCTCCCCTCACCATAGTGCCCCACAGGCCTTGTTAATTCTGGGGGTAGGATCCCCTCACTCTATAATGTGAATTTTGGCTCATATCATGTGCTGTAACGTGAATTTTGGCTCATACCGTGTGCTATAATGTGAATTTCGGCTCATACCGTGTGGGGTAATGTGAATTTCGGCTCATACCGTGTGGGGTAATGTGAATTTTGGCTCATACCGTGTGCTATAATGTGAATTTCGGCTCATACCGTGTGGGGTAATGTGAATTTTGGCTCATACCATGTGGAGTAATGTGAATTTTGGCTCATACCGTGTGCTATAATGTGAATTTCGGCTCATACCGTGTGGGGTAATGTGAATTTTGGCTCATACCATGTGGGGTAATGTGAATTTCGGCTCATACTGTGTGCTATAATGTGAATTTTGGCTCATACCGTGTGGGGTAATGTGAATTTCGGCTCATACTGTGTGCTATAATGTGAATTTCGGCTCATACCGTGTGGGGTAATGTGAATTTCGTCTCATACCGTGTGCTATAATGTGAAAGGGGCACCAGTACTAGATAGTATAAGGGGTCCTACTACACTGAAGGACACGCCCCTTTTGAGTGACCGCGCCCCTTTGCGCGCATAATTGCTATCTGCACTCTTTCATTCCGCCTTCAAAAATTCAACTTCGACCACTGCACCTACATCTATACATACACACCCTGACATCTTTATATACAGTGACACCGGTGGCGTCTGCACATACTTTCCTTTTGTATTTTTTTTTTATTATTAGCATTTTATTTATTTATTATTTTTATTGATTTTTTTTTTGGGGGGGGGGGGGGGGGGCGCCATTATTGATCTTGCCCTGGGCTCCAAAAACCCTAGATATGCCTCTGAAATAGACACTCCACCACTGACCAACCATCCCCATGCCCTGACTCACCTGACCCCACCTCTGGCCAGGGCACATGAGGATGGGGAAGCAAGCCTGCTTTCAACTTTTGCCAGATATTGGACTTCATTTTACTCCTCCATACCTTAAATCCATAAATCTTGCCATAACCTCTCTATTCAGGATGGCATTCTTTCTTGTTGTAATGTGTGGCACTTGTCTATCAGGTAGGTCATCTTCTGTTGAATCATGACAGGTATTTTCTGAATATTGTCACATTGGAGTGCGTGCTTGAGATAGTTTTATCTGTAGCAGAGAGAGCTGCAACTGCTGACTTCATTTTCTCTAGATTTGTAAGCCGCACCTCTGATTTACCTAAAACTAATCCAGAAAGTTCATGTCTTATGCAAATTATTACAAAAATAAATAAAGCCATTTAAAACCATGTAATGTGTTGTTTGATATTGGTACAAGTTATGACACATATATATGTTGTGTAAACAGTATATAGTATTGTTGTCCATGAGTTACATTTGCAAAGATAATATAAAAAATGAATCACACATGGTACACTGTCATAGAAAACAGTAGGTAATGTTCAAGTACAATGTAATTTTGTTTTCAGTGTAATTTAATCAGTAAATTGATTAATTGCACACAATGGGGGGAATTCAATTGTTTGAAAGTCGGTTGGGTGTCTGTTTTTCCCTGTCTATTAGATAGGAAAAAACAGACACCCAGCTGAATTTTCAAGCAATTGAATACCCCCCAATGGGTTAATAGTGAGAATCTTTTTAATACTACTACAAAAAGTTAATTGATGTGCGGCGGGCACTTTTAGTGTTTTGTGTTTTGGTTTTGGTTCTATTTCCCCGCTCGTGTTTTGGATTGGTTTTGCCAAAACCACCCATTCGTGTTTTGGTTTTGATTTTGGTTTTGGATCTGGATGATTTTTGAAAAAACATAAAAATGGCTAAAATCACAGAATTTGGGGGTAATTTTGATCCTACGGTATTATTAACCTCAATAACACTCATTTCCACTCATTTCCAGTCTATTCTGAACAGCTCACAATATTGTTTTTAGGCCAAAAGGTTGCACCAAGGTTGCTGTATGACTAAGCTAAGCGACACAAGTGGCCGACACAAACACCTGGCCCATCTAGGAGTGGCACTGCAGTGTCAGACAGGAGGGCAGATATAAAAAAAAAGGCCACAAACAGCACATCATGCAAAGAAAAAAAGAGGTGCAATGAGGTAGCTGTATGACTAAGCTAAGCGACACAAACAATTGGCCCATCTAGGAGTGGCACTGCAGTGTCAGACAGGAGGGCAGATATAAAAAAGGCCCCAAACAGCACATCATGCAAAGATGTAAAAGAGATGCAATGAGGTAGCTGTATGACTAAGCTAAGCGACGCAAACAATTGGCCCAGGGAGGGCAGCCAACTGTTTCTGGAAGAAAATGGATAGGGCCGAAATCTGAACCTTTACGGAACCTAATCTCAGGCCCATATCCACACCTGCTTGGAGGAAGAGGAGAAATCGGCAAGTTTAAACTCCACCATAGGAAACTTCTTGGATTCACACCAAGACACATACTTTTTCCAAATGCGATGGTAATGCTTTGACGTTACTCCTTTCCTAGCCTGTATCAGGGTAGGAATAACCTTGTTCGGAATGCCCTTCCAAGCTATTATTTGGCGTTCAACCTCCAGAACATCCAGAAGATCCGCATACTAAGCCCTTCTTGGCCAGTCCGGAGCAATGAGGATTGCCTGAACTCTTGTTCTCCTTATGAGTTTTAGAACTCTTGGAATGAGTGGAAGTGGAGGAAACACGTATACCTACTGGAACACCCACGGAGTCACTAGGGCATCTACCACCACTGCTTGCGGGTCCCTCGACCTGGAACAATATCGCCGAAGCTTCTTGTTGAGACGAGAGGCCATCATGTCTATTTTGGGTACGCCCCAAAGATCTGTTACCTCCTTAAACACCTCAGGATGGAGACACCACTCTCCTGTATGGAGATCGTGTCTGCTGATGAAGTCCGCTTCCCAGTTGTCCACTCCCGGAATGAAGATTACTGACAGCGCCAACACGTGTTTAGATGGCTCTTAGTTCCAGAATGTTTAATCAGCAGGATGGCTTCCATATTTGACCACCTTTCTTGGAAGGTTTCTCCTTGAATGACTGCGCCCCAGCCCCGGAGACTTGCATGCATATTTAGAAGGATCCAGTCCTGAATCCTGAACCTGCGGCCCTCCAAAAGGTGAGGTAATTGCAGCCACCAGAGGAGTGAGATCCTGGCCTGTTGCGACAGACGTATTCTCTGGTGCATGTGTAGATGAGATCGCGACCATTTGTCCAGGAGATCCAGTTGGAAGGACTGAGCATGAAATCTCCCGTACTGCAGAGCCTCGTAAGAGGCCACAATCTTCCCCAGAAGGCGAATGCACTGATAAACCGACACCCGGGCTGGCTTCAGGACATCCCGGACCATTATTTGTATCACCAACGCTTTTTCCTCTAAAAGAAACACCCTCTGCACTTCCGTGTCGAGGATCATTCCCAGAAATGACAACCTCCTGGTTGGTTCCAAATGTGATTTTGGAAGATTCAGGATTCAACCATGTTCCCTGAGAAGCTGGGCCGTGAGAGCTATGGACTGTAACAGCTTCTCCTTGGATGATGCTTTTATCAGCAGATTGTCCAGATATGGAATTATGTTCACCCACTGTCTGCGGAGGAGAACCATCATTTACGCCATCACCTTGGTGAATACCTTCGGTGTTGTGGAGAGGCTGAATGGCAGGGCCTGGAATTTAAAATGACAGTCCAACAGTGCGAATCGGAGATAAGCTTGATGCGGCAGCCAAATCGGAATGTGGAGGTACGCATACTTGATATCCAGGGATTCCAGGAATTCCCCCTCCTCCAGATCTGATATCACCGCCCTTAGATAATTTATTTTGAACTTGAACTCCCTCAGAAAGGGGTTTAGTGATTTTAAGTTCAGAATGGGCCTGACCGAACCATCCGGTTTCGGTACCTCAAAAAGGTTTGAACAGTAATCCTTGTTTTGCATCTGGGGAGGAACTGATACAATAACCTGTGCCTCCACCAACTTCTGGATGACTCCCTGTAGAATAGCCCTGTCTGCCGGCAAAGCTGGCAAGCCTGATTTGAAGAACCGGTGAGGAGGGAGATCTTGAAATTCCAGCCGGTACCCCTGGGATACAATATCTTGTACCCAGGGGTCCAGGCCGGACGACACCCAGACATGACTGAAATGTCTGAATCTCGCCCCCACCATAAATCCTGCAGAATTCTGAATGTTACGTAAAAACAATTCAACATCACTTTTATCCATAGTATCCAAATCCTCAAGTAACGTGCCTGACCACTTTACTATAGCTTTGGAAATCCATGCACAGGCAATAGTGGGACGTAGAATCGCCCCTGAAGCTGTGTATATGGATTTGAGCGTAGTTTCAATTTTGCGATCAGCCGGTAGATCAGGCGGTAGATCATGGAACAGGTAAAACCACCTTTTTCGAGAGTCTGGATACAGACGCGTCAACTATGGGTGGGTTTTCCCATTTTTTCCTATCCTCCTCAGTGAAGGGGAATGCAACCAGAACCCTAATAGGGATCTGGAATTTTTTCTCTGGGTTTTCCCATGCTTTCTCAAAAATAGCATTTAATTCTTTGGACGCAGGGAAGGTTAGCGAGGCTTTCTTATTGTCAGTGAAGTAAGCCTCCTCAACCTGCTCAGGTGTTGTATCAGCAATATTCAACACATCCCTAATAGCCTCTATCATCAACTGCACCCCTTTAGCAAGAGATGTGGCACCCCTGAGTACATCCCCATCACCGTCTGCAGTGTTAGAATCGGTATCTGTTTCATCTGGCAAGAGGAAGTTTGTGGTAACCTACAGTGGGGGGTTCCTGAGGTAACAGAACCGTACCAAACTGCTATAGAGTTCTGTAAAACCTGACTTGCAGATTCATTCTGTGCAACCTTAGTAGAAAGCTGAGAAATCATAGATTTGATAGAGGATAACCATTCAGGCTCACTTGCTGGTATCTGCGCTAAAACAGTGCAATCCTGATTACATGGAATGAGATCATCCTGAGAGGACATATCCTCTGCAGCATATGACACAGAGTCCCTGGACATAGCTAAATGGAGACCCCAGGCACTCCACACACACACAGGGGAGGATAGACAGAGTTTCACCACCATGAATGGCAAAAGAGACACAGAGATTGGAGCCAACCCACACACAGCGCTTTCAAGGTATAGGGAAACCCCAACCAGCGCTGACTGTGCACCTTAATAGGTTACACAGTCTGTACACAGCCTCCCCCCCCCCCCCTTTTACAACCCCTTGGTACGGTGAGAGATAGCTGGAGTTGATATGGAGGGACTGCTCTTCACTGACAGCGTCTCTGCCTGCAGGAAAATGTAATTGAACGCTGCTGGGTCCGCTCTGAGGAAAAGCTCCGCCCCCTTAATGGCGCTGTCTTCCCGTTCTTCTGGAGATTATACTGGCCTGAGGAATCATGCTGGCAGTGATCCTGGGACCCTGACAGGCTTAGAGGTCAGTGTAGGGTGTAGGTGCTGGCTCAGGACGCCCCTCACAGTGCCGCACTATGTACCACTGAGCCCCGGAGCGCAGTTAGTACTGCGCTCCATACCCTGTCGCCGCCATCTTCACACCGGCTCCCCGCTTGCTAGGGGGGCTGATGACTGACTCGCCACTGATCTTTTGGCTCTGTAAGGGGGTGGTGGCATGCTGCCGGGGTGAGCGATCCCCTGTGGCAGGGAACGTTCGATCCCCTCATTAACTCAGTGTCCTGTCAGCAGAGATAGTGGCTCAGACTCCGCAGGGTGGACACTACTCCCCACCTTAGTCCCACGAAGCAGGGAGCCTGTTGCCAGCAGCCTCCCTGTAAAATAATATACTCTAAAAATAAACTTTTACCAGAGAAGCTCTGTAGAGCTCTCCAAGCTGTGACCGGCTCCTCTGGGCACATTTTCTAAACTGAGTCTGGTAGGAGGGGCATAGAGGGAGGAGCCAGCCCACACTCTCAAACTCTTAAAGTGCCAATGGCTCCTAGTGGACCCGTGTATACCAGTGATGTGCACCGGAAAATTTTCGGGTTTTGTGTTTTGGTTTTGGATTCGGTTCCGCAGCCGTGTTTTGGATTCGGACGCGTTTTGGCAAAACCTCCCTGAAATTTTTTTGTCGGATTCGGGTGTGTTTTGAATTCAGCTTAAATTATAGAATTTGGGGGTAATTTTGATCCCATAGTATTATTAACCTCAATAACCATAATTTTCACTCATTTCCAGTCTATTCTGAACACCTCACACCTCACAATATTATTTTTAGTCCTAAAATTTGCACCGAGGTCGCTGGATGACTAAGCTAAGCGACCCAAGTGGGTGACACAAACAACTGGCCCATCTAGGAGTGGCACTGCAGTGTCAGACAGGATGGCAGATTTAAAAAATAGTCCCCAAACAGCACATGATGCAAAGAATAAAAGAGGTGCAATAAGGTCGCTGGATGGCTAAGCTAAATGACCCAAGTGGCCGACACAAACACCTGGCCCATCTAGGAGTGGCACTGCAGTGTCAGACAGGATGGCACTTCAAAAAATAGTCCCCAAACAGCACGTGATGCAAAGAAAAATGAAAGAAAAAAGAGGTGCAAGATGGAATTGTCCTTGGGCCCTCCCACCCACCCTTATTTTGTATAAACAGGACATGCACACTTTAACAAACCCATCATTTCAGCGACAGGGTCTGTCACACGACTGTGACTGAAATGACTGGTTGGTTTGGGCCCCCACCAAAAAAGAAGCAATCAATCTCTCCTTGCACAAACTGGCTCTACAGAGGTAAGATGTCCACCTCCTCCTCATCGTCCGATTCCTCACCCCTTTCACTGTGTACATCCCCCTCCTCACAGATTATTAATTCGTCCCCACTGGAATCCACCATCTCAGGTCCCTGTGTACTTTGTGGAGGCAATTGCTGGTGAATGTCTCCACGGAGAAATTGATTATAATTCATTTTGATGAACATCATCTTCTCCACATTTTCTGGAAGTAACCTCGTACGCCGATTGCTGACAAGGTGAGCGGCTGCACTAAACACTCTTTCGGAGTACACACTGGAGGGGGGGCAACTTAGGTAAAATAAAGCCAGTTTGTGCAAGGGCCTCCAAATTGCCTCTTTTTCCTGCCAGTACATGTACGGACTGTCTGACGTGCCTACTTGGATGCGGTCACTCATATAATCCTCCACCATTCTTTCAATGGTGAGAGAATCATATGCAGTGACAGTAGACGACATGTCAGTAATCGTTGGCAGGTCCTTCAGTCCGGACCAGAAGTAAGCACTCGCTCCAGACTGACCTGCATCACCGCCTGCGGGTGGGCTCGGAATTCTGAGCCTTTTCCTCGCAGCCCCGGTTGCGGGAGAATGTGAAGGAGGAGCTGTAGACAGGTCACGTTCCGCTTGACTTGACAATTTTCTCACCAGCAGGTCTTTGAACCTCTGCAGACTTGTGTCTGCCGGAAAGAGAGATACAACGTAGGTTTTAAATCTAGGATCGAGCACGGTGGCCAAAATGTAGTGCTCTGATTTCAACAGATTGACCACCCGTGAATCCTTATTAAGCGAATTAAGGGCTCCATCCACAAGTCCCACATGCCTAGCGGAATCGCTCTGTTTTAGCTCCTCCTTCAATCTCTCCAGCTTCTTCTGCAAAAGCCTGATGAGGGGAATGACCTGACTCAGGCTGGCAGTGTCTGAACTGACTTCACGTGTGGCAAGTTCAAAGGGTTGCAGAACCTTGCACAACGTTGAAATCATTCTCCACTGCGCTTGAGTCAGGTGCATTCCCCCTCCTTTGCCTATATCGTAGGTAGCTGTATAGGCTTGAATGGCCTTTTGCTGCTCCTCCATCCTCTGAAGCATATAGAGGGTTGAATTCCACCTTGTTACCACCTCTTGCTTCAGATGATGGCAGGGCAGGTTCAGGAGTGTTTGCTGGTGCTCCAGTCTTCGGCACGCGGTGGCTGAATACCGAAAGTGGCCCGCAATTCTTCGGGCCACCGACAGCATCTCTTGCACGCCCCTGTCATTTTTTAAATAATTCTGCACCACCAAATTCAATGTATGTGCAAAACATGGGACGTGCTGGAATTTGCCCACATGTAATGCACGCACAATATTGGTGGCGTTGTCCGATGTCACAAATCCCCAGGAGAGTCCAATTGGGGTAAGCCATTCTGCGATGATGTTCCTCAGTTTCCGTAAGAGGTTGTCAGCTGTGTGCCTCTTATGGAAAGCGGTGATACAAAGCGTAGCCTGCCTAGGAACGAGTTGGCGTTTGCGAGATGCTGCTACTGGTGCCGCCGCTGCTGCTGTTGCTGCGGGAGGCAATAAATCTACCCAGTGGGCTGTCACAGTCATATAGTCCAAAGTCTGCCCTGCTCCACTTGTCTACATGTCCGTGGACATTGGGTACAACTGCATTTTTTAGGACACTGGTGACTCTTTTTCTGACGTCTGTGTACATTCTCGGTATCGCCTGCCTAGAGAAATGGAACCTAGATGGTATTTGGTACCGGGGACAAAGTACATCAAGCAATTCTCTAGTTTCCTGTGAATTAACGGTGGATGCCGGAAACACATTTAACACCACCCAGGCTGCCAAGGCCTGAGTTATCCGCTTTGCAGCAGGATGACTGCTGTGATATTTCATCTTCCTCGCAAAGGACTGTTGGACAGTCAATTGCTTACTCGAAGTAGTACAAGTGGTCTTCCGACTTCCCCTCTGGGATGATGATCGACTCCCAGCAACAACAACAGCAGCGCCAGCAGCAGTAGGCGTTACACTCAAGGATCCATCGGAGGAATCCCAGTTAGGAGAGGACTCGTCAGACTTGCCAGTGACAAGGCCTGCAGGACTATATGCATTCCTGTCTAATTAGGAAATTGACACTGAGGGAGTTGGTGGTGTGGTTTGCAGGAGCTTGGGTACAAGAGGAAGGGATTTAGTTGGCAGTGGACTGCTTCCGCTGTCACCCAAAGTTTTTGAACTTGTCAATGACTTCTGATGAATGCGGTCCAGGTGACGTATAAGGGAGGATGTTCCTTGGTGGTTAACGTCCTTACCCCTACTTATTACAGCTTGACAAAGGCAACACACGGCTTGACACCTGTTGTCCGCATTTCTGTTGAAATAATTCCACACCGAAGAGCTGATTATTTTTGTAATTTGACCAGGCATGTCAATGGCCATATTCGTCCCATGGACAACAGGTGTCTCCCCGGGTGCCTGACTTAAACAAACCACCTCACCATCAGAATCCTCCTTGTCAATTTCCTCCCCAGCGCCAGCAACACCCATATCCTCCTCATCCTGGTGTACTTCAACAGTGACATCTTCAATTTGACTATCAGGAACTGGACTGCGGGTGCTCCTTCCAGCACTTGCAGGGGGCGTGCAAATGGTGGAAGGCGCCACCTCTTCCCGTCCAGTGTTGGGAAGGTCAGGCATCGCAACCGACACAATTGGACTCTCCTTGGGGATTTGTGATTTAGAAGAACGCACAGTTCTTTGCTGTGCTTTTGCCAGCTTAAGTCTTTTCATTTTTCTAGCAGGAGGATGAGTGCTTCCATCCTCATGTGAATCTGAACCACTAGCCATGAACATAGGACAGGGCCTCAGCCGTGCCTTGCCACTCCGTGTCATAAATGGCATATTGGCAAGTTTACGCTTCTCATCAGACGCTTTTAATTTTGCTTTTTGGGTAATTTTACTGAACGTTTGTTTTTTGGATTTTACATGCTCTCTACTATGACATTGGGCATCGGCCTTGGCAGACGACGTTGATGGCATTTCATCGTCTCGGCCATGACTAGTGGCAGCAGCTTCAGCACGAGGTGGAAGTGGATCTTGATCTTTCCCTATTTTACCCTCCACATTTTTGTTCTCCATTTTTTAATGTGTGGAATTATATGCCAGTAATATATCAATAGCAATGGCCTACTGTACCGTACTGCTATATATTATATACTGGCGGTCAGCAAAATTCTGCAATGTCCAACTACTATATAAACTGCGCACAACTAAAAGGCACCACAGGTATGGATGGATAGTATACTTGACGACACAGAGGTAGGTAGAGCAGTGGACTACTGTACCGTACTGCTATATATTATATACCGGTGGTCAGCAAAATTCTGCACTGTCCTCCTACTATATATACTGCGCACAACTAAAATGCATCACAGGTATGGATGGATAGTATACTTGACGACACAGAGGTAGGTAGAGCAGTGGACTACTGTACCGTACTGCTATATATTATATACTGGTGGTCAGCAAAATTCTGCACTGTCCTCCTACTATATATACTGCGCACAATTAAAATGCACCACAGGTATGGATGGATAGTATACTTGACGACACAGAGGTAGGTAGAGCAGTGGACTACTGTACCGTACTGCTATATATTATATACTGGTGGTCAGCAAAATTCTGCACTGTCCTCCTACTATATATACTGCGCACAACTAAAATGCACCACAGGTATGGATGGATAGTATACTTTACGACACAGAGGTAGGTAGAGCAGTGGCCTACTGTACCGTACTGCTATATATTATATACTGGTGGTCAGCAAAATTCTGCACTGTCCTCGTCCTATATATACTGCACACAATTAAAATGCACCACAGGTATGGATGGATAGTATTCTTGACGACACAGAGGTAGGTAGAGCAGTGGACTACTGTACCGTACTGCTATATATAATCTACTGGTGGTCAGCAAAATTCTGCTCTGTCCTCCTACTATATATACTGCGCACAACTAAAATGCACCACAGGTATGGATGGATAGTATACTTGACGACACAGAGGTAGGTAGAGCAGTGGACTACTGTACCGTACTGCTATATATTATATACTGGTGGTCAGCAAAATTCTGCACTGTCCTCCTACTATATATACTGCGCACAACTAAAATGCACCACAGGTATGGATGGATAGTACACTTGACGACACAGAGGTAGGTAGAGCAGTGGACTACTGTACCGTACTGCTATATATTATATACTGGTGGTCAGCAAAATTCTGCACTGTCCTCCTACTATATATACTGCGCACAACTAAAATGCACCACTGGTATGGATGGATAGTATACTTGACGACACAGAGGTAGGTAGAGCAATGAACTACTGTACTGTACTGATATAATACTGGTGGTTACTGGTCATCAAAATTCTGCACTGTCCTCCTACTATATACTACAATGCAGCACAGATATGGAGTGTTTATCAAGCAGAGAACGTAGATATTTTCAGCACACTGAGCACAGATAGTTGCAAGTAGGGAAGCCAATCCCGGGCCATTTTTTCAATCCCTGGTATCGGGATTGAAAAATGGTCAATCCCGGGATACCCGGGATTGGCTTTAGACTGTGTCCGGCCGCCCCCCCACGCCCCGCCCCTCCCGCCCTGCAGACATAAATAAAACCCGTACCTGCACAGCCAGGTAGCGGGTGATGAGGAGCCGGCGGGTGAGTGCAGCGGAGCCGGCGGGTGAGTGTAGGGGAGCCGGGAGGAGGCAGCGGTTGAGTACAGGGTGAGCTGGGAGGAAGCGGCGGGTGAAGACCGCCGTACTTTCCGGCTCGGCGGCTGCTGAAAGCGCAGCGTGACCTCACAGTCACAGGTCACGCTGCGCAGGGGGAGACAGGAGGGAGCCGGGCAGCGTCTGAGCGTCCTGAGGACGCTCAATGCTGATCCCTCAATCCCCGGAATTGGAGTTTCCAATCTCGGGATTGAATCCTGGTCGTTTTTGGGCCTAAATCCCGGGATCCCGCCGATCCCGATCCCGGGATATGCCTCTCTAGTTGCAAGCACACTGAGCACAGATATTTGCAGCACACTGAACACAACTGAGAGAACGCTGCACGTCCTCTCCCTATCATCTGCAATGCACAAGTGAAAATGGCGGCGACGCGCGGCTCCTTATATAGAATACGAATCTCGCGAGAATCCGACAGCGGGATGATGACGCTCGGGCGCGCTCGGGTTAACCGAGCAAGGCGTGAAGATCCGAGTCTGCCTCGGAACCGTGTAAAATGGGTGAAGTTCGGGGGGGTTCGGATTCCGAGGAACCGAACCCACTCATCACTAGTCTATACCCCATGGTACTAATGTGGACCCCAGCATCCTCTAGGACGTAAGAGAAATAGCAGTTACTAATGTATGCACACCCACATTACAGCTGCATACGCCCCTATGAACACCCACTTTTGCAATGCTAATGTGACCATACTCCCCGTTCCTCCTCTTTTCCGGAGTTGCAGATTGCGATTTTATTTCTTGTGTATTTCATGCATTCACTATGGTTGCAACCACAATGTTTTTTTTTGCATATGCACTTTACGTTCACAGTGCATGCGCAGATCGCCGATAATTGCCAGTTTGTGCGATCACAACATTAGCGTCCATCTCTGAATAAGTCCCTAAGCCATTATTGATTAGTATGTATATATATATATATATATATATATATATACACGCCCCCTTTTGAGTTACTACACCCCTTTATCCAGAGCATGCACACATAATTACAACCTTCACTTTTCCATACCCCCACTTCAATATTTCCACTTTGACCACTGTGTATGTATATACATATATTAGGAATAGATTACATTACATTGAAAAGCTAATTATTACTTCAGCAGTTACATTGGACAGACATATTTTGCTATATGACTATGAGCACTGATAGTTTCTGTAACAGTATAATAAACATCCCCTCTTTTATGCAGGAAACAAGAAGGATTATTCTGCTTTACTCTGGCCCTTAACACTATCAGAGTAACCTAATAAAACAGCCTAGACTGTCTACAATAACTCCCATGGTGTTAGTGTCTGGCCTTGAAATTAAATTTAAATTTTCCCACATCACATATCAGTGCTAAACATTGGTAGTGTTCCAAAGGTTACATGATATATCTCAAATATAAAAAATGAAATTAAAATGTACAGTAGCTTTAAATATAACTGTGACTTTTCAGTTAATCTTTCTTTAAAAATGTAAAAGAGAAATTCTCTTTTCTCAATAGCAAACTGCAGAATATTTATGTAACAGCCTGCAGTACATTGTTAAACAGCTGCTGGGATGGGTCAAAAATCATACAGGTATTAAAATTATATATCACGCCCAATCTCCTTTCTAAAGTGATCCCCGTTATCGCGCATATCGTGCCCATAGTAATCCGGTTTAGCTGCATTACAGGTTGGGTGCCCTTGTTACCGCGGGGGTAGCAAGCTGAAATGATTATACCACGCCCATCAGCAGAAACAAATTGGGTGTGGAAGGGGGTGAAAAGAATTGAATACCGCCCATATATTCGCGTCTGTGTGTTTGAATCAATATTCTATCTAATAAGGGCATTTGCTTTGCCATAGAGACTACAATCATTCAAATAATAATGATATTTATTTAATGCTTTCTCCAGAAGTACTCTAGGCGTTTTACAGTAATCATGAACATATAACTGAGGTTAAGGGAGGTATCCAATTATGGATGTTTTTTAAAAAAAAATTCTATGTTTCACCCCTATTTTTTTACAGGCTATCCAACTTGGTCGCCGGTAAAAAATATATATTATCTCCCGAAAACAGACAGGTTTAGTGAAATCTGTGTGTTTTCTGTAGAAACAGCCCCGTTTCAGCTGTTTGCAGGGATTTGGTTTCGCCTGCCTAAGGCAGGAGGAACAAAATCCCTGATAAACTACGGTTCACACCGGCTTATCGGGGTCAATTGGATAGTCTCGACGGGACAATTAGCCGCGGTAATTAACCGCAGCTAATTGGACACCCCGTTAGTTTTGCAAGAAATACAGAAACCAATGAATATAATAAAAGGATAATAAATTCAAAGGATCATTTATCTTACTAAGGAAGGAACCAAGCCATCTTGGGTGCACTTAGCGCTGTCCCCCGCTCTAATGCAGGTAGCCTAACGCTGCCAGCAACTGGCTACTCAGTCATGCACACGCATAACGTCCAGTCTGTGCATGTGCATGGCTCCTTCACCCGGCAGGGACCCAGCAATGGCCAAAAGGCTTCGCTGAAGCCGAAAAGGCAGCGCTGGGTCCCCATTGCTGGCAATGGTGACAGTACCAGCTATAGCTGGTGAGAGCGGCACAGGGGCAAACATCAGTAAACTTAGTTTGCAGCTGTTTGATGAATACTGAAAGGTTTAAATAATCCCTTTAGTCAGTGCTGAAGGGGTTACGCATCGTTGATAAATGGGTCCCTATCTATTTTAGTTTGCACTGTGTCCTAACAAAGGAACCACATGTCAACCCTTCTCCACGCAGTTTAATTTTACTGTGGCCTAAAAAATTAGATTTGTTTCTGATTTAACCAGATTGTATACAGCTTTATGGTCTATTCAAGCAGTGAAAAGATTGGAGAAGAGAGCCAGTGGAGAAGTTGCCCATGGCAACCAATCAGCATTGAGGTAACTTCTGTCAAGTGCATTCTATAAAATTATACATGGCAGCTGATTTGTCCACTTTTCCACTGGTCTGTGCTTTAGTGGAAATCTTGTGAAAAACAGGTGGTTAGACCTACGCAGAGTGTATCCATTGCATTCAGTAATTGCAGGTACTCTAAAAATTTTTAATTTTACAGGTAAAGTGCAGAGAGAAAAAATATTCATTACCCATTATAATTGTGATAATAAAGCACCGAAAGTGTCAGTATATATGTGTGTGTATATACAAGATATTTTCTCATGTTTCAAATGGGTTGAGATTAGAGATGAGCGGGTTCGGTTCCTCGGAATCCGAACCCGCCCGAACTTCAATTTTTTTTACACGGGGCCGAGCGACTCGGATCTTCCCGCCTTGCTCAGTTAACCCGAGCGCGCCCGAACGTCATCATCCCGCTGTCGGATTCTCGCGAGGCTCGGATTCTATCGCGAGACTCGGATTCTATATAAGGAGCCGCGCGTCGCCGCCATTTTCACACGTGCATTGAGATTCATAGGGAGAGGACGTGGCTGGCGTCCTCTCCGTTTATAGAGAAGAGAGTGAGACTAGAGTAGAGAGAGACACAGTAGTAATTTTGGGGAGCATTAGGAGGAGTACTTTAGGAGGAGTACTTTAGGAGGAGTACTACTACTTGCTGAAGTGATAGATAGATAGTGTGACTGTATAATGTATATCTGACTTGTGGGGGAGACACTGACAGTGGGGAGCAGTTAGAGTCTGAGAGCAGGACTTGCTGCCAGAGTGCCACACTGCCATTGTGACCACACTGACCACCAGTATAATATATATTGTGATTGTCTGCTTAGGAGTACTACTTGCAAGTTGCTGATAGTGTGACCAGTGACCTGACCACCAGTTTAATAATCACCACCAGTTTAATATATATAATATATATATATAATTGTATATAATATATATATAATATTGTATACCACCTACCCGTTTTTTTTTTCTTTCTTCTTCTTTATACATACTACTATAGTAGCTTACTGTAGCAGTCTGCGGTGCTGCTGAGCTGACAGTGTCCAGCAGGTCCGTCATCAGTCATTACATAATAAATATATATTATATACCTGTCCGGCTGCAGTACTAGTGATATTATATATATATATATATATATTGATTTCATCTCATTATCATCCAGTCTATATTAGCAGCAGACACAGTACGGTAGTCCACGGCTGTAGCTACCTCTGTGTCGGCAGTCGCTGGTCCATCCATAATTGTATACCACCTACCCGTGGTTTTTTTTTTCTTCTTTATACATACTACTATAGTAGCTTACTGTAGCAGTCTGCGGTGCTGCTGAGCTGACAGTGTCCAGCAGGTCCGTCATCAGTCATTACATAATAAATATATCTACCTGTCCGGCTGCAGTACTAGTGTGATATTATATATATATATATTGATTTCATCTCATTATCATCCAGTCTATATTAGCAGCAGACACAGTACGGTAGTCCACGGCTGTAGCTACCTCTGTGTCGGCAGTCGCTGGTCCATCCATAATTGTATACCACCTACCCGTAGTTTTTTTTTTTCTTTCTTCTTTATACATACTACTATAGTAGCTTACTGTAGCAGTCTGCGGTGCTGCTGAGCTGACAGTGTCCAGCAGGTCCGTCATCAGTCATTACATAATAAATATATATTATATACCTGTCCGGCTGCAGTACTAGTGATATTATATATATATTGATTTCATCTCATTATCATCCAGTCTATATTAGCAGCAGACACAGTACGGTAGTCCACGGCTGTAGCTACCTCTGTGTCGGCAGTCGCTCGTCCATCCATAAGTATACTAGTATCCATCCATCTCCATTGTTTACCTGAGGTGCCTTTTAGTTGTGCCTATTAAAATATGGAGAACAAAAATGTTGAGGTTCCAAAATTAGGGAAAGATCAAGATCCACTTCCACCTCGTGCTGAAGCTGCTGCCACTAGTCATGGCCGAGACGATGAAATGCCAGCAACGTCGTCTGCCAAGGCCGATGCCCAATGTCATAGTACAGAGCATGTAAAATCCAAAACACCAAATATCAGTAAAAAAAGGACTCCAAAATCTAAAATAAAATTGTCGGAGGAGAAGCGTAAACTTGCCAATATGCCATTTACCACACGGAGTGGCAAGGAACGGCTGAGGCCCTGGCCTATGTTCATGGCTAGTGGTTCAGCTTCACATGAGGATGGAAGCACTCAGCCTCTTGCTAGAAAAATGAAAAGACTCAAGCTGGCAAAAGCACCGCAAAGAACTGTGCGTTCTTCGAAATCCCAAATCCACAAGGAGAGTCCAATTGTGTTGGTTGCGATGCCTGACCTTCCCAACACTGGACGTGAAGAGCATGCGCCTTCCACCATTTGCACGCCCCCTGCAAGTGCTGGAAGGAGCACCCGCAGTCCAGTTCCTGATAGTCAGATTGAAGATGTCAGTGTTGAAGTACACCAGGATGAGGAGGATATGGGTGTTGCTGGCGCTGGGGAGGAAATTGACCAGGAGGATTCTGATGGTGAGGTGGTTTGTTTAAGTCAGGCACCCGGGGAGACACCTGTTGTCCGTGGGAGGAATATGGCCGTTGACATGCCTGGTGAAAATACCAAAAAAATCAGCTCTTCGGTGTGGAAGTATTTCAACAGAAATGCGGACAACATTTGTCATGCCGTGTGTTGCCTTTGTCAAGCTGTAATAAGTAGGGGTAAGGACGTTAACCACCTCGGAACATCCTCCCTTATACGTCACCTGCAGCGCATTCATAATAAGTCAGTGACAAGTTCAAAAACTTTGGGCGACAGCGGAAGCAGTCCACTGACCAGTAAATCCCTTCCTCTTGTAACCAAGCTCACGCAAACCACCCCACCAACTCCCGCAGTGTCAATTTCCTCCTTCCCCAGGAATGCCAATAGTCCTGCAGGCCATGTCACTGGCAATTCTGACGAGTCCTCTCCTGCCTGGGATTCCTCCGATGCATCCTTGCGTGTAACGCCTACTGCTGCTGGCGCTGCTGTTGTTGCTGCTGGGAGTCGATGGTCATCCCAGAGGGGAAGTCGTACTCGTAAGCCCACTTTTACTACTTCCACCAAGCAATTGACTGTCCAACGGTCCTTTGCGAGGAAGATGAAATATCACAGCAGTCATCCTGCTGCAAAGCGGATAACTGAGGCCTTGGCATCCTGGGTGGTGAGAAACGTGGTTCCGGTATCCATCATTACTGCAGAGCCAACTAGAGACTTGTTGGAGGTACTGTGTCCTCGGTACCAAATACCATCTAGGTTCCATTTCTCTAGGCAGGCGATACCGAAAATGTACACAGACCTCAGAAAAAGAGTCACCAGTGTCCTAAAAAATGCAGCTGTACCCATTGTCCACTTAACCACGGACATGTGGACAAGTGGAGCAGGGCAGGGTCAGGACTATATGACTGTGACAGCCCACTGGGTAGATGTATGGACTCCCGCCGCAAGAACAGCAGCGGCGGCACCAGTAGCAGCATCTCGCAAACGCCAACTCTTTCCTAGGCAGGCTACGCTTTGTATCACCGGTTTCCAGAATACGCACACAACTGAAAACCTCTTACGGCAACTGAGGAAGATCATCGCGGAATGGCTTACCCCAATTGGACTCTCCTGTGGATTTGTGGCATCGGACAACGCCAGCAATATTGTGTGCGCATTAAATCTGGGCAAATTCCAGCACGTCCCATGTTTTGCACATACCTTGAATTTGGTGGTGCAGAATTTTTTAAAAAACGACAGGGGCGTGCAAGAGATGCTGTCGGTGGCCAGAAGAATTGCGGGACACTTTCGGCGTACAGGCACCACGTACAGAAGACTGGAGCAACACCAAAAACGCCTGAACCTGCCCTGCCATCATCTGAAGCAAGAAGTGGTAACGAGGTGGAATTCAACCCTATATATGCTTCAGAGGTTGGAGGAGCAGCAAAAGGCCATTCAAGCCTATACAATTCAGCACGATATAGGAGGTGGAATGCACCTGTCTCAAGCGCAGTGGAGAATGATTTCAACGTTGTGCAAGGTTCTGCTGCCCTTTGAACTTGCCACACGTGAAGTCAGTTCAGACACTGCCAGCCTGAGTCAGGTCATTCCCCTCATCAGGCTTTTGCAGAAGAAGCTGGAGACATTGAAGGAGGAGCTAACATGGAGCGATTCCGCTAGGCATGTGGGACTTGTGGATGGAGCCCTTAATTCGCTTAACAAGGATTCACGGGTGGTCAATCTGTTGAAATCAGAGCACTACATTTTGGCCACCGTGCTCGATCCTAGATTTAAAACCTACCTTGGATCTCTCTTTCCGGCAGACACAAGTCTGCTGGGGTTGAAAGACCTGCTGGTGAGAAAATTGTCAAGTCAAGCGGAACGCGACCTGTCAACATCTCCTCCTTCACATTCTCCCGCAACTGGGGGTGCGAGGAAAAGGCTCAGAATTCCGAGCCCACCCGCTGGCGGTGATGCAGGGCAGTCTGGAGCGACTGCTGATGCTGACATCTGGTCCGGACTGAAGGACCTGTCAACGATTACGGACATGTCGTCTACTGTCACTGCATATGATTCTCTCCCCATTGAAAGAATGGTGGAGGATTATATGAGTGACCGCATCCAAGTAGGCACGTCACACAGTCCGTACTTATACTGGCAGGAAAAAGAGGCAATTTGGAGGCCCTTGCACAAACTGGCTTTATTCTACCTAAGTTGCCCTCCCACAAGTGTGTACTCCGAAAGAGTGTTTAGTGCCGCCGCTCACCTTGTCAGCAATCGGTGTACGAGGTTACTTCCAGAAAATGTGGAGAAGATGATGTTCATTAAAATGAATTATAATCAATTCCTCCGTGGAGACATTGACCAGCAGCAATTGCCTCCACAAAGTACACAGGGAGCTGAGATGGTGGATTCCAGTGGGGACGAATTGATAATCTGTGAGGAGGGGGATGTACACGGTGATATATCGGAGGATGATGATGAGGTGGACATCTTGCCTCTGTAGAGCCAGTTTGTGCAAGGAGAGATTAATTGCTTCTTTTTTGGTGGGGGTCCAAACCAACCCATCATTTCAGTCACAGTCGTGTGGAAGACCCTGTCACTGAAATGATGGGTTGGTTAAAGTGTGCATGTCCTGTTTATACAACATAAGGGTGGGTGGGAGGGCCCAAGGACAATTCCATCTTGCACCTCTTTTTTCTTTAATTTTTCTTTGCGTCATGTGCTGTTTGGGGAGTGTTTTTTGGAAGGGCCATCCTGCGTGACACTGCAGTGCCACTCCTAGATGGGCCCGGTGTTTGTGTCGGCCACTAGGGTCGCTTATCTTACTCACACAGCTACCTCATTGCGCCTCTTTTTTTCTTTGCGTCATGTGCTGTTTGGGGAGTGTTTTTTGGAAGGGCCATCCTGCGTGACACTGCAGTGCCACTCCTAGATGGGCCCGGTGTTTGTGTCGGCCACTAGGGTCGCTTATCTTACTCACACAGCTACCTCATTGCGCCTCTTTTTTTCTTTGCGTCATGTGCTGTTTGGGGAGGGTTTTTTGGAAGGGCCATCCTGCGTGACACTGCAGTGCCACTCCTAGATGGGCACGGTGTTTGTGTCGGCCACTAGGGTCGCTTATCTTACTCACACAGCTACCTCATTGCGCCTCTTTTTTTCTTTGTGTCATGTGCTGTTTGGGGAGTGTTTTTTGGAAGGGCCATCCTGCGTGACACTGCAGTGCCACTCCTAGATGGGCCCGGTGTTTGTGTCGGCCACTAGGGTCGCTTATCTTACTCACACAGCTACCTCATTGCGCCTCTTTTTTTCTTTGCGTCATGTGCTGTTTGGGGAGTGTTTTTTGGAAGGGCCATCCTGCGTGACACTGCAGTGCCACTCCTAGATGGGCCAGGTGTTTGTGTCGGCCACTAGGGTCGCTTAGCTTAGTCATCCAGCGACCTCGGTGCAAATTTTAGGACTAAAAATAATATTGTGAGGTGTGAGGTATTCAGAATAGACTGAAAATGAGTGGAAATAATGGTTATTGAGGTTAATAATACTTTGGGATCAAAATGACCCCCAAATTCTATGATTTAAGCTGTTTTTTAGGGTTTTTTGAAAAAAACACCCGAATCCAAAACACACCCGAATCCGACAAAAAAAATTCGGTGAGGTTTTGCCAAAACGCGGTCGAACCCAAAACACGGCCGCGGAACCGAACCCAAAACCAAAACACAAAACCCGAAAAATTTCAAGTGCACATCTCTAGTTGAGATGGAATTGCCGGCAGTTGAGATGCCGGCAGTCAGAATACTAACTGCAGCATCCTGCTGCTTAGAATCCAGACAGGAGTTGGGGAGGCATGCTACCCCTAACGAACTAACCCTAGCCTTCCCTTACTGTAGCCTAAAACTAACACTCCCCCACCCCCCACCGCAGACTAACCCTAACTCTCCCCGGTTGTGCATAAACCTAACCCCCCTACCCTGCAGCCTAACCCTAACCTTCCCTTTCTGTAGCCTAAAACTTACCCCCCTCCCCCTACCGCAGCTTAACGCTAACTCTCCCCGGTGGTGCCTAAACCTAAAACCCTCCCCCGCAGTCTAACCCTAACCTTCCTCGAGGGTTCCTAAACCTAACACCCCTCCCCCCGCAGCCTAAACCTTAACCCCCCCCCCCCCCCCCATCCCGCAGCCTAACCCTTACCCTCCCTTGCAGCCTAAACCTAACACCCCCCACCTCCCACCTGCAGGCTGGCTGTCAGGCAATCAGGAAAAAATGTAGAACAAAAGCCAAAAAAAACCCATATCTGCATAAATACAATTCAATTGCTATAAATATGGTTGTTAAAATAATGTTTGTATGTACAGGTAAAATATGCTGTCTTCAGCCAACAAAATAAAGAAAATTATCACTGAAACACTGAGGAAATAAAACAGCAGGTTATAATCATCATCAAATGCATAGTAACAAACACTTTACATAAATTAAAACACTGGTCATGACCTTTTTATAAAAAAAAGAAAATTAAGCGCTTGTGTCTGGAATATGTTCCTGAAATACATGTTCAAAAATGTCAACTTCAGAAGGAAATACTCTAGGCAAATTATTAGGGATCTGCTGAGGTAATGGGGATAATTCAGACCTGATCGCTAGGGTGCGTTTTTGCATCCCTGTGATCAGATAGTCGCCGCCTACAGGGGGAGGGTATATGGTGTGTGCAGGTGTGCGATTGCATTTGTAGCAGAGCTGCAAAAACATCAGTTTGTGCAGTCTCTGCTCAGCCCAGGACTTACCTAGCCACTGCGATGGTTTCCTGGTGTTCGGGACCGGAGCTGACGTCAGACACCCTCCCTCCAAACGCCTGAGCCTGTTTGCATTTTTCCGGGTACTACTGTAAAATGGTCAGTTGCCACCCACAAACGGCCTCTTCCTGTCAATCACGTTGCAATCGCCCATGCGATCGCTTTTTTCGCACCATCCCGTTGCTAGGCACCAATGCTCGGTGCAGTCGTCCGATGCATCGGCGCATTGCGGGGTATACGCATGCTCAGTTCAGATCTGATCACCCGCTGTGCAAAAAAATGCACAGCAGCGATCAGGTCTGAATTACCCCCTAAATCTGGGGTTCTTCTTGAAATGTAACATAGTAACATAGTAACATAGTAACATAGTAACTAAGGTTGAAAAAAGACAATAGTCCATCGAGTTCAACCTATTTGTGGTCTCCTATGCAGTCTTATTATAGGACTAGTTATTTTTATGTTAGGACTAGTTATATTAACTATAATGCATGCCTACGCACCATAACCCTGAATATCTTTATCCAATAGGAATTTATCTAACCCATTCTTAAAGGTGTTGACTGAGTCCGCAGTTACTACCCTCTCAGGCAGGGAATTCCAAACACGTATTGTCCCTACTGTGAAAAAACCTTTTCGCCTCAATGTGCGGAAACTCCTCTCCTCTAACCTAAGCGAGTGACCACGTGTTCTCTGTGCTGATCTTATAGAAAACAGGTCCCTCCTGAGCTCTGTGTATTGACCCCTTATATATTTGTAGATGTTGATCATGTCCCTTCTTAGTCTCCTCTTTTCCAATGTAAACATGCCTAGCCTTGCAAGCCTTTCCTCGTATTCCAGCGTCTCCATGCCCTTGATTAGTTTGGTTGCCCGCCTCTGAACCTTTTCTAGCTCCAGGATATCTTTTTTGTAATATGGTGCCCAAAATTGCACACAGTATTCAAGATGTGGCCTCACTGGTGATTTATATAATGGGAGTATATATTGGTCATTTGTTCTATATATTTTTAGCAGTTGTCAATTTTTATAATATCTGTACCTTTCCCAAAAATGGATTTGCAGAAGGTGCCATGCAGAGGAAAAGGGTTTAAACAATCTTTCATAATTTCATTCCATATAGAATCATCTTTCACACAATCACTACAATATTTTTTTTTTTAAATTCTTTATTTTTCATTTTGTAATATAGAACATTTTTCCAAATATGTCAACACACATATCAAAAATAGAGCGTATACAACAGTCTCATATCTTGTCAGCTGTAAATATACAAAACATCAATAAATGGTTGCGAAAAGAGAAATTAACAGATTCATATACGTTATCCTAAACCGTGCAACGTTCATAAAAAGTTACAGAATCTGGAATAAAGAGCAACCTCGGAGCAATATTGCATAGTAACACAGTATTTAGACAAAGTGTGAGGTCGCAAAAAACCATCAAAAACAGACAAAAAGAGGGGGGAGACAAGGGAAAGAAGGGAGGAAGGAGAAGAAAAATGGGGGGGGGGGGGGGGGGGGCAACAAGCCACGGACGTAAAGACATTTAGAGGGCAGTATGAGGGCCCCATGGGCTTCCATTTTCAGTGTGTATTCAGGGTGCATAGTCAGCATAGGTCTTAGTGGTCTTAAAGTCAATCCAAAGAAACCAGGTTGCCACATAGTCCGAATATCTGTCTAAGGCAGCAGAATAAACATCTTCCATGTACATATAGAAGTCAATGCGCTGGAACCACTCCCATATTGTCGGTGGGTTAGTGGATTTCCAATGCACCGGGAGTATAGCTCTTGCCGCATTATTTAAATGCTTAAGAAGGGATTTCTTGTAGCGAGAAGGGGGTATATCTGAATGTGATAGTAGCCAGAAGTCCGGACCCAGTGGGACCTGGCTTCCCAAAATCTTTGTTGATAGGTCCATAATTGTGTTCCAAAATGGGATAATTAACGGACAGTCCCACCATATGTGGATCAATGTGCCAGTATCCTTACTGCATCTCCAACATAGGGGAGAGACTGAGGGGTAAATTTTATGTAAGAGAGACGGGCATCTATACCATCTAGTCAGTAATTTGTATTGTGTTTCCACAATGTCCAAACTAGTGGAGCACTGTGCCATAACCCTGCAATGTGTGTCCCATTAAATCTTGATTCCCCGATGTTTCAGATCTTTATCCCAGGCGTCACAGAAAGAGGGGACCGTGAGAAAAGAACTCTGTCGAAGAATCTTATAGATGCCTGACACCACATGTGAGGGGGCTATCTCCTGACTGCACATGGATTCAAAGGGAGTGAGAGCCTTATAAAGGTCTGTCGTCTCTCGCTGTGATGTAACAAAATGGTGTACCTGAAGGTAGAACCAATAGTCTTTAGCGGGTATATCGCTCGTTTTCTGTATTTCAGCGAACGTTTTGAGTTTGCCATGTGCAATCAAGTGAATCACCCTAGTCACACCCGCCTCCCCCCATCTAGAAGCAATCTCATTGGACCTGCCCGGGGGGAATAATGGATTGTCGAATATAGGCATAACGGACGTTTGTTTAGACGTGAGTCCCATTTTATAACGAAGTGTCCGCCATAGAGCCAATGTGGGCCCCACAGTAAGATGTGGTGAGCGACCAAACCTAGGGGACCAGGGCACTGCCTGTAGGTTAAGATTAGTGGAAGAAGATTCCAGGTCGACCCACTGTTTCCTCTGGGAAGCAGGGCGAGACCAGTCTATAATTCTATGTAGTAGTGCGGCATGGTAATATGTGGAAATCATAGGTAATTGTTGCCCGCCTTGTGATTTCAGCCTAGATAAATGGCTATGCTTGAACCTAGGCTTCCGGCCGTCCCAAATGAAATGGCTTATTGCCTTGTGTGCTTCGGCTAAGAATTGTGGGGGAAGTTTCAGAGGGATGGTTTGGAAAAGGTATAGCAACCTGGGGAGAATGTTCATCTTTACTATATTTATACGGCCTAGCCATGAGAATCTCTGCGTGAGCCAGTGCTTCATCTCCTGTCGCAATTTGCGCAATAAAGGAGTGTGGTTAATACTAGCTATAGTAGTGAGTGTCGATGGGATTTGAATTCCTAAATATGTAATATGGGATTTTTGCCATGTGAATTGGAATGATTGCGATAAGGAGGATACCGCAGCAGGTGAGAGCGTGACATTCATTGCCATGGATTTTGAATAATTAATTTTAAAATTCGACATGTCTCCGAATCGTATGAATTCTTTCATAAGGTTGGGTAGGGAAATCAAAGGATTTGTTATGACCGCCAATAGGTCGTCTGCAAAGAGGGCCAGATGATGCTCAATTTTGCTCACTCGCAGGCCCGTGATACTAGGGTTGGATCTAATTGCCCGAGCCAGGGCCTCCATGCATAGAACAGAAATTAAGGGTGACAGCGGGCAACCCTGACGTGTGCCATTGGAGATTGATATGGGTTCAGAAAGAACGCCATTCACCCTAACCCGGGCCGACGGGGCTTTATATAATGAAAGGATTCTCTGCAAAAAAACATCTCCTAGACCCAAGCGTCGGAGCACTGCCTCCATAAAATCCCAATCCACCCGATCAAAGGCCTTTTCTGCGTCTGTGGAAAGAAGCATGAGGGGAGTATCAGTTATCTGCGCATGCGCTATCAGATCAATGACTCTAATAGTATTGTCCCTTGCCTCTCTGCCCATAACAAAGCCGACCTGATCAGGGTGTAGTATATCTGGCAGTAATGGTTTAAGGCGATTAGCCATAAGTTTTGCGAACAATTTAATATCTACATTTAATAACGATATCGGTCTATAGTTGGAAGGGAGTGTCGGGTCTTTAGAGTCTTTTGGGATGACAGTAATATGGGCGCTTAAGGACTGGCCTGATAGAGGAGTCGTTGATGAAATGGCATTGCAGGCCTGAAGAAGAAGGGGGCAGAGTTTCTCCTGAAAGGCCTTGTAATACGTGACTGGAAAGCCATCCGGCCCTGGGCTTTTACCGTTAGGAGATGACTTTAGGGCAGCCAGCAGTTCTTCCCCAGTAAAAGGATCGTCTAGGGCCTGAGCAATGTCTGTCGGGAGAGTCGGGAAAGTGATTTCGTCTAAAAAAATTTGTATGTTGCGTATGTGGTCTTTGCGTGCAGTTGATGTCCGCGTGGAGGTCAGATTGTATAAGGCTGAGTAATAATTGTGGAAAATCTCCGCTATCTCTGTATCAGAGGCCCGAGATATCCCGTCAGCGCCTGTGAGTTTAGATATGTACGTTAAAGATCTCTGAGCTCTAAGAGCACGTGCCAGGAGTTTACCAGGTTTGTTTCCCCATCTATGATATTTATGTCTGCATTTATGGAACGCCCTGCGGGTACCGTCACTAAGTAAAGTATTAAGAGCTTGTCTCGCTGTTTGGAGTTCGGCATAAGTATCCGACGCCAGCGTAGACTTGTGGGCCAGTTCCAGTTTTTTTATTTTTTCTAGTAAGGCATTTCTACATTCAACCTTCTGTTTTTTCAGACGTGAGCCTAATTGTATGCATTGGCCTCTGATCACACATTTATGTGCTTCCCATAGTACAACCGGGGATACATCGCCAGTTGTGTTCAAAGAGATGTAGTCATCTATTGCTGTCTCAATTTGGGCTCTACAAACAGGGTCCCGGAGTTGTTCATTGAATCGCCAGCGCCAGTGTTTGGGGGGAGGATGGCGGAGAGAGAGTGTGAGCGTAATTGGGGCATGATCCGATATTGTTATTTGGCCGATGGTCGCATCAATCAATAGATCTAGATGAGCATGGCTCACGCAGAGGTAGTCTATTCGGGAGTATGTATTATGTGGGGGTGAGTAAAAAGTATAATCTTTATCTGAAGGATGCAAAAGACGCCAGGTATCAACTAGTTGAAAATCATGTAGAACAGCTCTAAATCGTCTGGATTCTTTAAGCGTGTTCCGCGGGGACCCAGAGGAGGAATCCAGGCGAGGTTCAAGGACCCAATTAAGATCACCTCCCACTACCAAAGTGCCCATCAGGTTTTGCTCGATTAGTTCTAGTGATTCTTTAAGAAATCGAGTTTGGCCTCGGTTAGGAAGGTAGAGATTTACGATGGTAAATGTCTGGTGTGCTATAGTAGCTCTAACCAAAATCCCCCTCCCATCACCTATCAACATTTCAGAGACATCCAGCAATCTGAGATGTTTGGCAAAAAGGATAGCAACACCCCTAGCCTTCGCCCCAGAATAATCGTTAAAATAACCATTGGGGAAGTGACGGGAGCGAAGACCAGGGGAGGCCTCTCGTTTAAAATGCGTCTCCTGTAAGAAAATAACCTCTGCCCCATCAGTATGTAAGGTATGTAGCAGGCCCGACCTCTTTTCAGGGATATTTAAACCCTTCACATTGTAGGAAACAATTTTTAGGCTAGCCATACATAAAAAGTATAGGGATCAACTGGCTTAACGATATATCAGGACTCTGACTCTGACTCTGACCCAGTGCTGGATCATAAGTAACATGAAATTGGTTGTGGCATAAAGGAGGGGGGGTAGTCGGGTAAACACATGAGGAAAGAAAGGAAGACATGAGTACATGAACATAGAAAAAGAAAGGGAGAAACCAAAAAAGAAACATAGACTTAAACAACAACATGTAGTGGTAATCTCTGCATTGATAGCCATGGGTATAAATTAAGCATCCCATGGTCTAAGAAATATACAGCAGAGAAGGGGGTCCAAAGGGTAACAGCGGGTTCAACAATATTAGATAGTTAAGTAAAGAGGTATTTGGAAGGGATATATCATGGTCAGGAAGGAGATGGGAGGAGGGAAATCAATCAACCGCCTCCCTCCATCTCGCCACCTAATCCTTCCCGGCCCACAGGAAGCCTCTCAAGCTAATTACAGTAATAACTTGTAATAGTGCAGGAGTGGTAGGCATTCTCAGGGTAATTGAAGCTCAAATTTGAAACAACCTATTAAATAAAAAATAAAATAAAAAAAAAGATCAATGTGAGCTTTCAGTAAGGTAGCATAAAAAGGATATCACAGTTTAGGGTGGCAGACGCATCATGAGGTTTCAGATGTTTCATTGGATCTGCCCGCCCGGTTGCGTCGTCTTGAGGCGTCCACTCTTTTCCAAGGCTCCCTGCGGGGTAATGCCGTAGTGGGAAGCTGCAGAGGGTCTGTCCAATTTGGCAGTGAGATTAACGGTAGGCCCAGTGCCGTGCAGAATGCTGGGACGCCATCATAGTCTTCCAGGACATGTCGGTTCCCATCGCGGGTAACTTGGACGCTTAGAGGAAAGCCCCAACGGAATCTGATATCCTTCTTCCGAAGAGCTTCCGTGAGGGGGTGGAGGAGACGCCTCTGTTGTAAAGTCATCCAGGAAAGGTCCTGGAAAATCTGGATGGGGTGGCCATTGAAAGCTATGTTCGAGGCCTGTCTGGACTTCTGTAGGATAGTCTCTTTCACCTGGAAGTAATGTAGCCGGCAGATGACGTCTCTAGGCCGCTCCGTAGGTGCTCCCCTCGGTCGTAGTGCCCGATGTGCTCTGTCAAACACTATTTGAGAGCTGGGGTCGGCACCCAGCAGGTCGTTAAATATTGTAGTCAATGCCGCAACCAGGCCCTGGGGTAGCACATCTTCGGGTAGACCTTTGACCCTCAAGTTATTCCGCCTCCCTCTGTTATCTATATCATCCAGTCTACGCCTCATTTCAGTGGTGGTATGTGAGTATCGGGATACAAGATCGTGGAGATCTGCGAGCTTAGAGTCCGTTTCATCTCTATGATCTTCCAGGTCAACTACTCTGTTTGCTATTTGCGTGAGATCAGATTGGATATTGGAGAGACTCGCTTGTAGGGAATCATGGATTCTTTTTTCCATATTGGATAAATCTTGTTGGATGTCTTGGCGAGTCGGAAGAGAGCGTAGTTGTGTGAGGACTGCCGCCATATCGGCAGAGTCTTTACTGGCAGATCCAGCTTGGCGATGTTTTGGAGAGGGCGGGACCCCGGTATCTTCCATGATGATTGGCGGCAAGTGATCAATGAGAGCGGTGGAGGTGATAGGGTAAGGGACGGGGGTGCCAAATAAAGTATGGAAGGCTGCGGCTTGTGTGGTTGCGGATTTAACTTTTGATGCTTTACCAGAGCGGCGCCGTCTTGTCATTTGTCTAAGTGAAGAGAACAGAGTCCAGAACAGAGCCTCAAGGAAGAGAGCATTAGGACATATCCCAGTTGGAAGCTCAACCCGCTATCCCCTCTGCGTGGTTTGGTCTTAATGTAGCATAATATACGTCAGGCGAATGCCTGGAAATACCGAAGTCAGCAGTGCGGCAGCATATAGAACCCTGTCGGCCATATTCCGTTTTTGAGGCTCACATATCCCTGGTGGGGAAGCCGCGTCGACACCGGAGTGCACGTCTTTCTCCCTCAGCAGCCAAACCACGTCCCCGGGGTTGAGATTTTGACTTGATTCCTTGTGAAAATAGGGAGAGTGTATTTTCACAGCTCCAGCAGGGGCAGCAGAGTGCAGATAAGATAGGATGTGTCTAATCTGCCACCTCCAAGATGGCCGCCGTCAATAGTGTGTGGAGAGACTTATGGGCATTCACAGCGGTGCCCCCAGGGGTTTATTTTACTTTTAGATGCCCCCAGGTCCCTCATCTATCTCCGCCCGTCCCCCCCTGCCAGTTGCCGCGGCCAGCAGGCCTCTCGGAGCGGTGTAACGCCTGCTTCCTGTCAGATGCCACACCCAAGATGGCCGCCGCCACCGGAGCTCCGTGATTCTGATCAGCTCCGGCCCTGCACCTACAGGAGCTCTGAATTCCTCCTCGGCTGCCCTGTCAGGCCTCCCCAGGCAAGGGGTACGGGATGTGGTGGCGGGGTAAGTCCGGGGGCAACGTTTTAGCAGCCGGGCGATCCCGGTCGGGGGTATTAATAAATTTAGGCCCCGGCTTCACCTCACAGGGAAGGCCGCAACCCGCAAGCACAGGGCAAGCCCGTGCTCCGGCTCCGCAGCTCACTCCCTTAGTGCCCTAATTAACAGGGGCAATTGTGGGGTGGTATGGGGGAGAGACAGGTAGGGTAAAAGCTGTTTTAAATGGTTATAGGGGTTTGAATCGGCAGGAGCTCCCTCGGGACACTTCCTCTTAGTTAGGCCTCAAGCCACGCCCCCCCAATCACTACAATATTTAGCTATCTTCTCAGAACATGCTCCTGCTGGAGCACTGCAATCTTCTAAACTATCTTGCAAACCAGCTTCATTGCTCATTGCTGTTTCTTGCTGCTTTATCTTTTTACTCTTAGCAAAGACCCTTGATGTCTTAGAACTCATACCTCTGTCAAAGAATAATTTCTGTACCCACTAAGTACTGGTTAAATTAGAGGGGTACAGGCTCATTCACCTCTTGATACACAGCCATTGTGCTTGTGACCTACCCCTATTTAACTATTCTATCCTATCAGCAATTTGGCGTCTTTTCTTTTTAAAAGTAGTACATAGTCAGTTTCCACCTAGACACTTGTACCGCATATAACCCTTATGGCCATTCGTGGACAGCAGCACAGCGTCCAAGGAGTCTAACTTTACCTGAACATTCCTGGAAGTGTCAGTTGCCTGGAATGGATAATATGTATTCTCTTGGAATGTCTACCACAACTTTATGTTTGCGTCTGTCTCAACGCTTCAAGGTTCTAAAACCTATACAAACTCTTCAATAGGCTCACTGTGTGCTGTCTCAAACTGCAGGTACTCCAAAATCTCAGGGTCAGATTCAATACAACGCACACTGGGGGTAATTCAGAGTTGATCGCAGCAGCAAGTTTGTTAGCAGTTGGGCAATACCATGTACACTGCGGGGGGGGGGGGGGGGGCAGATCTAAAATTTGCATAGAGAGTTAGATTTGGATGGGTTATTTTGTTCCTGTGCAGGGTAAATAAATACTGGCTGCTTTATTTTTAAACTGCAATTTAGATTTCGGTTTGAACACACCCCACCCAAATCTAACTCTCTCTGCACATGTTATACCTGTATCTGGACCCCCCCCCCCCCCCCCCCCACTCCCTCCTGCAGTGCACATGATTTTGCCCAACTGCTAACAAATTTGCTGCTGCGATCAATTCTGAAGTAGGCCCACTGTCTCTTAGAGCACAATTGGATACCCCATCTACCACACCTTCCACCTAGAAACAATGCAAGAAGAAAAGGTGCTATCACACAAGCTATCACAAGGGGGTGTAGTATGGCTGACCGGCGGTCTCCTGACCGCCGGTCAGCTTACCGACGCCGGGATCCCGGCGGGGAGGGGCGAGTGCAGCAAGCCCCTTGCGGGCTCGGTGGCGACCTGCGGTCGCCACGGGTTCTATTTCCACTCTATGGGTGTCGTGAACACCCACGAGTGGAAATAGTCCCTGTTGGTCGGCATGCCGACCATCGGGATACTGAGCCAGCGGGATGGTGGAGGAGGTCATGTGACTGTCGGTCAGCAGACCGGCGGTCACATGAATACCACCCATCACAAGGTGCTATCACACAAGCAGCACAATAAACAAGACAAATGTAGTTGATCCAGCTTACACTTGTAAGAAAGAACAAACAGTAAGATGGCTGTTGCAGGGAATCAACAGCATAATTACTCCAAATCAGTTTTCTACTTCATTGCAATCAACATTAAGCTCTAGGTGGATAAAAACCTTCCACTATGGGCTCACCAAACAATGTATACTGTTAAATCTGCAGAGATTGCGTGTCAGAATGAGGAAGTTCAATTAGATTACATTAGAAAAAAACACAGATACTTAGCAGATGACTAGGAATTTACTTCCTTTTTTTTAAAATTGCTTTTCACTCAGACCCATGGCAGGGTCTCGGGTAAACCGACAATCTCTCGCCCTATATGTTACCCTAATTTCTGCTAATTGCACAAACTTAGCCAGAACTGGGCCTGAGCAAAGAACTCATAAGTAAGCTCACTCAGAAATGGAACTCACATTTGTGAGAACTCATAACCTCATAGTGACACCCAACACATGGAACCTGATCAGGAATCCTTTACTGATAAATTAGTGCTTTGTACAGAAACGAGATCTGTTACTTACTTCACCCATGTACACTGGGCACTCCTGACTGGAATCAGCTACTTACAACTGTCTTAACACCTAACACAACCTTTACAAACCATTCGCTGGTCTGTTATATTCCTTTAAACTTTTATAAAAAAACTTCCTCTTTTACTGTTAATGACACTTCCTGACAGGCTATAACAGTGTTAACAGGTTCGTAAATCAAGCAGGGTATCTTACCACGAGGCATATGGCAATTGACACAGCAAGGAACATGAAAGTAAGACTATAAAAAGCTTAACTCTAATGTCGTTGCTGTTTTCCCTCTCGGTCAACCACTGAAGCTCTCCAGTCATAAGGATCCTCAGTAGATACCCGGTTATTAGCTATGAGATAATTTAATAAGGTTATATTTAATCAATGTTCAAACAGATAATTTTGAAAGCAATATAACAGTTTACAGAAATCAATATTGGAGTAAAAAGGGAATAACATTTCAGCCAATAATTGACATAGTTACTTGTCACAGCATGGCATGCCTGAGCTTCAATCTAAAATTATCTGACTCGAACATCACTTCAGTCACATGATTTATCCTATACTATGGCTATCAATTACATATTTAAAATCATTAGATTATATGGAATCAGTATGATATCCCGGCTGTCAGGATCCCGGCGGTCAGCAGACCGATGACCGAATACTGTCGGCAATAGCAGCGTGTCCATGCATTGGGCCTGGTGAAGACCTTTGGTCTCCACACTAACCTTTTCCTCCTCAGGTGGTGGTGTGGGCCATCAACTAAGTGGGCACCAGTTGGGATTTCGACCGCCGGCACTTCACCGGTTGTTGGGATTTCGGCATCAGTATCCTGACCACCGGGATCCCGACAGCCTGCAAATTGACCGCATATCATATTTACACTGTCTGATTAAAAGAAACATTATTTCATTATATGAGGTTGGCAAGGATCCTGGAATTCTCTCATCGGTTATGGATTGGTTGGTGGACCCTTGTAGTGGTCTGGATATCAATTCATTAGTAAACTTAAGTAAAGGGGCTAGTACTACTTGATACTGTGTGCTAAGCCCATTTGGATGGTAGCCATGGAATGTCATTCAAACTTAGTGGTAACTTTATGATTAGGTTAATGTCCATCAATGTAATCTAGATCAGTGGTTCCCAAACTCAGTCTTCACCACAGGTGATATAATTAGTACACCTGTCAATATGATTTAACCATCTGTGCTAAACCTTGGATATCTTTAAAACCTGGACTGTTATTGCTCCTTGAGGACAGAGTTTGGGAACACTGGTCTAAATCAAACCCTGCGGTCACCTATCTGGGTCTGGAAACCTGTATATTAACTTAATACTAGTAAAATAATTATGCGAGTCATAAGCATTAAACAGTATTTTCTAGTTATTCTATTTAACTCCCAACATTCTATTATTTTACTCCTATTATGCAAGTCATCATGATTATACACAAATACCATGCAAAATGACCCTGCATAATACTGTACTTCAATTATATTAGTAATGTGAATAAATATGTATAACGCAGAATATAGTTTAAATGAGCTTGTATGTTGTATAAGAAAATAGATACAATGCTGATCTATCTATCTATCTATCTATCTATCTATCTATCTATCTATCTATCTATCTATAGGAAGCAGCTGCACTCCACAGACTTGACTAAAGTTTAAAAGGTCATACTTTATTGGTCCACGGCGTTTCGGGGTCTAGCACCATCATCAGGGACAAGTGTTCCACAAAGTGAAATACATACAAACATTTATAGCATTTGGTACAAAGCAAGTGGCACCTGGGCGTCTGACCATGGGCATGGCGAGGCGGTAACTTTTTAAACTTTATTCAAGCCTGTGGACTGTCGTTGCTTCCTACATCTATGAAGCCATTGCTTATACCTATGGAGGGCACCGCAGCAAATTTCTAAAGTATCCCTAAAGGAGTGCCAGGCTTATGGTTCTATATATATATATATATATATATAAAAGAATGTACTCGCTCACTCACTCATCACTAATTCTCTTACTTCCTGGAAGGTTAGGAAGCTGAAATTTAACACAGGTATTTTTCAGGGGGAAATAGGAAAACTACATACTTAGGGGGGAATTCAAATGTTTGAAAAGTCGGTTGGGTGTTTGTTTTTTTCTCCCCTAAGGGGATGAAAAGAGGGTTGACACAATTACATCATTACCGATGCATGGCTTGCGTTGGGTGAACGATAAAGCCCAAACGGACAATTGGATCAAAATTTGGATTGCACCTCCAGTGGGTACAATTTAATAAACTAGAAAAATGAGAAAACCTCACTCACTCACTCACTCACTCACTCACTCACTCACTCACTCACTCATCATTAATTCTCTTAATTCCCTATATGTTAGGAAGAAGAAATTTAACATAGTTGTACTGCAGGTGGGAAAAAGGGAAAACTACGTAATAAATTTTTTAGAAAACCTCCCCTTAGAGGATAAAAAGGGTGTTGACATAATGACATAATTACCGATCCGTGGCTTGCAGTGGGAAATAGGAAAACTATGTAATTATAATTTTAATTAACCTCCTCTAAGGGAATGAACAGGGGGTTGACATAATTATGTCATTACTGATGAGTGGCTTGCGTTGTGTGAACGATAACGCCCAAACGGACAATCGAATCAAAATTTGGATTTCACCTCCAGTGTGTACAATTTAATAAACTACAACAATGGTCCTGTCACCTTTTACCATATCTGCCACGGGTGTTCCTCAGGTAACGCCAATAATCATGGAGTAATATTTACTCACAAAACGACATCTCAAATTTACATCTCTATAGATTTAGCTCTATAGACCACATTTTTAATACTCATTTATATTTACAACCGTGAAAATTAGAAACTCCCGTGCGAGGAACGGGTAGAACAGCTAGTGCAAAATAAATTGCTTATTGATTAACTGATTTTATCTTTATCACTGGTTATTTCAAAATAGCAGGAACCCCATGGTGGTTTTTCTACCTATTTTTCAATACAAGACCAGGGTGAGAAGTCCAGACTGGTTCCTAGGGGGTTGGGGGGGGTGGTCACTTTTTTTTGTTTTAACCAGTGCCTTCCCAACCAACCTTACCATATATCACATATATTACTAAACTTTCGCAAATCGCTATAGAGAGTAAAACCAATCCTAAAAAGTTTTATAAATATATAAACAGCAAAAGGTTGAAGAAGGAGAACGCGGGCCTATTAGAAGATGAATTGGGATCATTGACAAACGATGACAAATTAAAAGCAGAAATATTGAACAATTTTTTTCCGTCAGTATTCACCAGGAAGGATGCACAGGTGACAGTAGTGCTTAACGACAGTGAAGGTAATTACTCTTGGCTAGATACCTGTTTAAGTGAGGAAGTAGTCCTGGAGAGCAAGATAAAGATTAATAAATCACCAGGCCCAGACGGTTTTCATCCTAGGGTTATTATGGAGCTTAGGACACAGCTAGCAAAACACCTATACCTGATTTTCAATAGTTTGATTAGATCAGGCATGGTACCAAAGGATTGGCACATAGCTGAGGTAGTGTCTTTATTTAAAAAGGGAACTAAAAATAATCCTGGAAACTAGTTAGTTTAACCTCCATAGTGGGTAAAATATTAGAAGGCATTTTGAGGGATAGCATAGAGGAGCACCTACAGGCATCTAAGTTTATTACTAAAAGTCAGCATGGGTTTGTAAGGAACAGATCATGTCAAACCAACTTAATTAGCTTCTACGAGGAAGTGAGCAAGAATCTTGACCATGGAAAAGCAGTGGACGTGGTTTACTTAGATTTTGCAAAAGCTTTCGATACAGTGCCACATAGGAGACTGGTCCACAAATTAAGGGAACTTGGCCTAGGAAATACTATTTGTACATGGATAGGTAATTGGCTGGATAACAGGGTACAACTAGTAGTGGTCAATGGGATGTTCTCCAGCTGGGCACCAGTAGTCAGCAGAATACCACAAGGGTCTGTTCTTGGCCCACTGCTGTACATTATATTTATCAATGGTCTAGGAATAGGCCTGGAAAGCACATTGTCAATCTTTGCAGACGACACTAAACTGTGTAAGTTAATTAACTCAGAAACCGATGTGGAGTCTCTACAGAATGACTTAGTTAAACTGGAATTCTGGACATCTAAATAGAAAATGAGGTTCAATGTAGAAAAATGCAAAGTTATGCATTTTGGGACAAAAAACACACTTGCATCCTACACTCTAGATGGAGAAAATCTAGGCGTAACTATGGTGGAAAAATATTTGGGGGTGCTCATAGACCATAGGCTTAGTAACAGTACACAATGCCAAACTGCAGCAGAGAAGGAAAGTGCTTGCTTGCATTAAACGGGGCATTGAGACCAGGGATGAGGATGTAATTCTGCCGTTGTACAAATCATTGGTACGCCCACACCTGGAATATTGCGTTCAGTTCTGGGCCCCATATTACAAAAAGGATATTGGGGAACTAGAAAGAGTTCAAAGACGAGCTACTAAATTGATTAATGGGTTAGAGACACTGGAATATGAGGAGAGGCTTACTAAATTAAACATGTATTCACTAGAAAAGAGGAGACTAAGAGGAGACATTATTAATATTTTCAAATATGTAAAGGGTCATTACAAGGAGTTAGCAGCGGATTTGTTTATTAAAAGAACTCTGTATAAGACTCGTGGGCACTCACTGAGGCTAGAAGAGAGAAAATTCCGTACACAACGTAGGAAAGGGTTCTTCTCCGTAAGGGGAATAAAGATTTGGAACTCACTGCCGGAGAAGGTAGTAATGGTAGACTCTGTAATTGCATTTAAAAACGGATTGGACAAATTTCTAACAGGAAAACGTATGAAGGGATTTAGCATATTGACATTAATATTCTGGGAGTGGTTGGAATCATTGCTGTAAATCGGTACTAAACCATTACTTCGGCATGCACAGTATAATATGAACAGATTAACGCAGAATACAGGTTGAACCCAATGGGCATTTTGCCTCTTTTCAACATCACTGACTGTAACTATGTAACTATGTAACTTATTTACTTGCTGATATAATAAATAATATAATACAGGTATACCATATATACTCGAGTATAAGTCGACCCGAATATAAGCCGAGGCACCTAATTTTACCACAAAAACCTGGGAAAACTTATTGACTCGAGTATAAGCCTAGGGTGGGAAATGCAGCTCTAGCTGTACACAGCCCTCATACTGCCAGATATGCCACCACAGTGCCAGATATGCCCTCAGTGCCAGATATGCCCCCACAGTGCCAGATATGCCCCCACAGTGCCAGATATGCCCTTATTCTGCCAGGTATGCCCCACAGTGCCAGATATGCCCTTATTCTGCCAGATATGCCCCACAGTGCCAGATATGCCCTCACTGCCAGATATGCCCCCCACAGTGCCAGATATGCCCTCACACTGCCAGATATGCCCCCACAGTGCCAGATATGCCCTCATACTGCCAGATATTCCCCCACAGTGCCAGATATGCCCTCATAGTGCCAGATATGCCCCACAGTGCCAGATATGCCCTCATATTGCCAGATATGCCCCCACAATGCCAGAAATGCCATCACACTGCCAGATATGCCCCCACAGTGCCAGATATGCCCTCATAGTGCCAGATATGCCCCCACAGTGCCAGATATGCCCTCATACTGCCAGATATGCCCCCTCAGTGGACATATGCCCCCCCCCCCCAAGTGCCAAATATGCTCCCTCAGTGCCAGGTATAACTTTCCCTCTGCCGCTCCCGCACTGTCTTGTGACGGAGGGACACGGAGGGCACAGCGCGCGCCTCTCCTGTGTCCCTCCTGCGTCTCCGGCGGCCGCGGCGGTTCTGTTAAATGAAGTGCCAGTTCGTGAGCCAATCAGAGCTCACGAACTGGTACTTCATTTAATCGACCCGCCGCTGCCGCCGGAGACGCAGGAGGGACACAGGAGAGGCGCGCGCGCTGTGCCCTCCGTGTCCCTCCTTCCCACTGACTCGAGTATAAGCCGAGGGGGCTTTTTCAGCACAAAAAAAAGTGCTGAAAAAGTCGGCTTATACTCGAGTGTATACGGTACTTCTGTATCTGATTAATGTTTCACAAAGAAGTTATTTCTCCATAATATAAAAGTTATTACATATAGATATGTATTTCTATGTTCATTACAACTTATGTGCATTTTTTTTGTTTTTAAATGTTTAAGGAGAAATAAAGCCAAACCATACATTGCATATAACATTTAGGACGTGACAAAAAAAAAAAAGAGATCATGGATGAATACTTTACCTATGCATACAACAGTACTGTATGTACTGTGCATTAGGCTCATGTGCTGGGATTCAGTTACTTTGCTGGCTGTCAGAATCCCGGCGAGCAGGATACCGATGGCAGAATCCTGACAGCTGACAATGCCGACAGCCAGAATCCCGGTGAACAGGGTATCTACTAGGGATGTGCACTTGAAATTTTTCGGGTTTTGTGTTTTGGTTTTGGGTTCGGTTCCGCGGCCGTGTTTTGGGTTCGACCGCGTTTTGGCAAAACCTCACCGAATTTTTTTTGTCGGATTCGGGTGTGTTTTGGATTCGGGTGTTTTTTTCAAAAAACCCTAAAAAACAGCTTAAATCATAGAATTTGGGGGTCATTTTGATCCCAAAGTATTATTAACCTCAAAAACCATAATTTCCACTCATTTTCAGTCTATTCTGAATACCTCACACCTCACAATATTATTTTTAGTCCTAAAATTTGCACCGAGGTCGCTGGATGACTAAGCTAAGCGACCCTAGTGGCCGACACAAACACCTGGCCCATCTAGGAGTGGCACTGCAGTGTCACGCAGGATGGCCCTTCCAAAAAACACTCCCCAAACAGCACATGACGCAAAGAAGAAAAAAAGAGGCGCAATGAGGTAGCTGTGTGAGTAAGCTAAGCGACCCTAGTGGCCGACACAAACACCTGGCCCATCTAGGAGTGGCACTGCAGTGTCACGCAGGATGGCCCTTCCAAAAAACACTCCCCAAACAGCACATGACGCAAAGAAGAAAAAAAGAGGCGCAATGAGGTAGCTGTGTGAGTAAGCTAAGCGACCCTAGTGGCCGACACAAACACCTGGCCCATCTAGGAGTGGCACTGCAGTGTCACGCAGGATGGCCCTTCCAAAAAACACTCCCCAAACAGCACATGACGCAAAGAAGAAAAAAAGAGGCGCAATGAGGTAGCTGTGTGAGTAAGCTAAGCGACCCTAGTGGCCGACACAAACACCTGGCCCATCTAGGAGTGGCACTGCAGTGTCACGCAGGATGGCCCTTCCAAAAAACACTCCCCAAACAGCACATGACGCAAATAAAAATGAAAGAAAAAAGAGGTGCAAGATGGAATTGTCCTTGGGCCCTCCCACCCACCCTTATGTTGTATAAACAGGACATGCACACTTTAACCAACCCATCATTTCATTGACAGGGTCTGCCACACGACTGTGACTGAAATGACGGGTTGGTTTGGACCCCCACCGAAAAAGAAGCAATTAATCTCTCCTTGCACAAACTGGCTCTACAGAGGCAAGATGTCCACCTCATCATCATCCTCCGATATATCACCGTGTACATCCCGCTCCTCACAGATTATCAATTCGTCCCCACTGGAGTCCACCATCTCAGCTCCCTGTGTACTTTGTGGAGGCAATTGCTGCTGGTCAATGTCTCCACGGAGGAATTGATTATAATTCATTTTAATGAACATCATCTTCTCCACATTTTCTGGAAGTAACCTCGTACGCAGATTGCTGACAAGGTGAGCGGCGGCACTAAACACTCTTTCGGAGTACACACTTGTGGGAGGGCAACTTAGGTAGAATAAAGCCAGTTTGTGCAAGGGCCTCCAAATTGCCTCTTTTTCTTGCCAGTATAAGTACGGACTGTCTGACGTGCCTACTTGGATGCGGTCACTCATATAATCCTCCACCATTCTTTCAATGGTGAGAGAATCATATGCAGTGACAGTAGACGACATGTCCGTAATCGTTGTCAGGTCCTTCAGTCCGGACCAGATGTCAGCATCAGCAGTCGCTCCAGACTGCCCTGCATCACCGCCAGCGGGTGGGCTCGGAATTCTTAGCCTTTTCCTCGCACCCCCAGTTGCGGGAGAATGTGAAGGAGGAGATGTTGACAGGTCGCGTTCCGCTTGACTTGACAATTTTGTCACCAGCAGGTCTTTGAAGCCCAGCAGACTTGTGTCTGCCGGAAAGAGAGATCCAAGGTAGGTTTTAAATCTAGGATCGAGCACGGTGGCCAAAATGTAGTGCTCTGATTTCAACAGATTGACCACCCGTGAATCCTTGTTAAGCGAATTAAGGGCTCCATCCACAAGTCCCACATGCCTAGCGGAATCGCTCCCTTTTAGCTCCTCCTTCAATGCCTCCAGCTTCTTCTGCAAAAGCCTGATGAGGGGAATGACCTGACTCAGGCTGGCAGTGTCTGAACTGACTTCACGTGTGGCAAGTTCAAAAGGTTGCAGAACCTTGCACAACGTTGAAATCATTCTCCACTGCGCTTGAGACAGGTACATTTCACCTCCTATATCGTGCTCAATTGTATAGGCTTGAATGGCCTTTTGCTGCTCCTCCAACCTCTGAAGCATATAGAGGGTTGAATTCCACCTCGTTACCACTTCTTGCTTCAGATGATGGCAGGGCAGGTTCAGGCGTTTTTGGTGGTGCTCCAGTCTTCTGTACGTGGTGCCTGTACGCCGAAAGTGTCCCGCAATTCTTCTGGCCACCGACAGCATCTCTTGCACGCCCCTGTCGTTTTTAAAAAAATTCTGCACCACCAAATTCAAGGTATGTGCAAAACATGGGACGTGCTGGAATTTGCCCATATTTAATGCACACACAATATTGCTGGCGTTGTCCGATGCCACAAATCCACAGGAGAGTCCAATTGGGGTAAGCCATTCCGCGATGATCTTCCTCAGTTGCCGTAAGAGGTTTTCAGCTGTGTGCGTATTCTGGAAACCGGTGATACAAAGCGTAGCCTGCCTAGGAAAGAGTTGGCGTTTGCGAGATGCTGCTACTGGTGCCGCCGCTGCTGTTCTTGCGGCGGGAGTCCATACATCTACCCAGTGGGCTGTCACAGTCATATAGTCCTGACCCTGCCGGCTCCACTTGTCCACATGTCCGTGGTTAAGTGGACATTGGGTACAGCTGCATTTTTTAGGACACTGGTGAGTCTTTTTCTGACGTCCGTGTACATTCTCGGTATCGCCTTCCTAGAGAAGTGGAACCTAGATGGTATTTGGTAACGGGGGCACACTGCCTCAAGAAATTGTCTAGTTCCCTGTGAACTAACGGCGGATACCGGACACACGTCTAACACCAACATAGTTGTCAAGGCCTCAGTTATCCGCTTTGCAACAGGATGACTGCTGTGATATTTCATCTTCCTCGCAAAGGACTGTTGGACAGTCAATTGCTTGGTGGAAGTAGTAAAAGTGGGCTTACGACTTCCCCTCTGGGATGATCATCGACTCCCAGCAGCAACAACAGCAGCGCCAGCAGCAGTAGGCGTTACACGCAAGGATGCATCGGAGGAATCCCAGGCAGGAGAGGACTCGTCAGAATTGCCAGTGACATGGCATGCAGGACTATTGGCATTCCTGGGGAAGGAGGAAATTGACACTGAGGGAGTTGGTGGGGTGGTTTGCGTGAGCTTGGTTACAAGAGGAAGGGATTTACTGGTCAGTGGACTGCTTCCGCTGTCGCCCAAAGTTTTTGAACTTGTCACTGACTTATTATGAATGCGCTGCAGGTGACGTATAAGGGAGGATGTTCCGAGGTGGTTAACGTCCTTACCCCTACTTATTACAGCTTGACAAAGGCAACACACGGCTTGACAAATGTTGTCCGCATTTCTGGTGAAATACTTCCACACCGAAGAGCTGATTTTTTTGGTATTTTCACCAGGCATGTCAACGGCCCTATTCCTCCCACGGACAACAGGTGTCTCCCCGGGTGCCTGACTTAAACAAACCACCTCACCATCAGAATCCTCCTTGTCAATTTCCTCCCCAGCGCCAGCAACACCCATATCCTCCTCATCCTGGTGTACTTCAACACTGACATCTTCAATCTGACTATCAGGAACTGGACTGCGGGTGCTCCTTCCAGCACTTGCAGGGGGCGTGCAAATGGTGGAAGGCGCATGCTCTTCACGTCCAGTGTTGGGAAGGTCAGGCATCGCAACCGACACAATTGGACTCTCCTTGTGGATTTGGGATTTCGAAGAACGCACAGTTCTTTGCGGTGCTTTTGCCAGCTTGAGTCTTTTCAGTTTTCTAGCGAGAGGCTGAGTGCTTCCATCTTCATGTGAAGCTGAACCACTAGCCATGAACATAGGCCAGGGCCTCAGCCGTTCCTTGCCACTCCGTGTGGTAAATGGCATATTGGCAAGTTTACGCTTCTCCTCCGACAATTTTATTTTAGATTTTGGAGTCCTTTTTTTACTGATATTTGGTGTTTTGGATTTTACATGCTCGGTACTATGACATTGGGCATCGGCCTTGGCAGACGACGTTGCTGGCATTTCATCGTCTCGGCCATGACTAGTGGCAGCAGCTTCAGCACGAGGTGGAAGTGGATCTTGATCTTTCCCTAATTTTGGAACCTCAACATTTTTGTTCTCCATATTTTAGTAGGCACAACTAAAAGGCACCTCAGGTAAACAATGGAGATGGATGGATACTAGTGTACTTATGGATGGACGAGCGACTGCCGACACAGAGGTAGCTACAGCCGTGGACTACCGTACTGTGTCTGCTGCTAATATAGACTGGATGATAAGGAGATGAAATTAATATATATATATATATATAATATCACTAGTACTGCAGCCGGACAGGTATATATATTTATTATGTAATGACTGATGACGGACCTGCTGGACACTGTCAGCTCAGCAGCACCGCAGACTGCTACAGTAAGCTACTATAGTAGTATGTATAAAGAAGAAAGAAAAAAAAAAAACCACGGGTAGGTGGTATACAATTATGGATGGACGAGCGACTGCCGACACAGAGGTAGCTACAGCCGTGGACTACCATACTGTGTCTGCTGCTAATATAGACTGGATGATAAGGAGATGAAATTAATATATATATATATATATATAATATCACTAGTACTGCAGCCGGACAGGTATATATATTTATTATGTAATGACTGATGACGGACCTGCTGGACACTGTCAGTGTTATGATTCCAGTACTTCTGACCAGAGGAGATCGTATGGCTGAGGTCAGAGTACTGGGAAGATATGCTGGTTGTGGGAGCAGGAAAGCCTAGTAACCCCTGGCGCCCTAACTCCGTTGTCTCGCCCGTGTTATCAGAAATCCCCTGCGAGACTATGGTTGCTTGAGCCCATGGCAGCCGCGTTCGAAGGGCGGATTATGTCTGCCCAACCCCGATGCCCCCTCAGGTCTTAATGGGAGACAAAGGGAAATCCGAGACAGGGTGATAACAAGGGGCCCTCTGACTAAGCAACCAGGCCAGGGGTTACAAGCTAACTAACTAAATCAAAAGGTATGTGCGGACTAGCCGCCAGGGAAAAGGACAACCAAAGATCCACTGATCCGTTACTCCTATCCAGCACCGCTGGATACCAGAGTGGATCAGGGAGAGCGGAATCCTCCGCAAAAGCTCCAGGACACAAATATACTAAATAATAAACAGTAAGCGGACAAGCCGCAACACACGGCTGCGCCGTGACTCACGAACACCACAGGATGTTAAAGGTGCTCAGTCAGACTCCAGGAAAAGATGACAAATCTCTGAGTACAGGACCACTGAGGACAGGAACAACCGGCTTGAGCAGGACTGGATACTTTCTGCAACTGACATAGGCAAACAGGAAGCTGCCGACACCGACTTTCAGAACTGGAGGACAGGCAGAATCCACTGGAACTCAGGGTAGGACACGGGATCAGACACAGGGACTGACACAGGAATCAACACAGGGACTGACACAGGAATCCACACAGGGACTGACACAGGAATCCACACAGGGACTGACAGGAACCAGCTCAAACTTAAAGCAGACTGCAACCCAAGGAATATCATCAGCATCTGCTAACTGCAGTGAGCCAGCATATATCAGAGAGGCCTAATTAATTATCTCTTGCAGCTGGCCTGCTGCACGACTAAGCTGACAAGATGCAATCAGCAGCCAGATGAGGCTGAACACATGGGAACAAGCTGCAATTGCACAGACTCACCAGCGGCAGCAGACAAGAGTAATCCAAAACAGAGCAATGGGAAATCCTGGCATGCAAGACAACTAAATAAACATAAAATAGGAATGAACCACTACCTGTGGTTCATAACAGTATCCCCTCCTTAAGGGTGAGCTCCGAGCACCCCATGACACCCACGGGGAACATAAACTGAAGTATAACATGAAATACAGAACAAAACTGCAAAACAGGAATGAGCCACAGCCGTGGCTCATAACAGTACCCCCCCCTTGAGGAGGGGTCAAAAGACCCCAAAATTCAGACTATCCAGAACAAGGGATACAAAAAAAAAACCTGACACATTGGTCTAACAGACACGAAAACAGAAACAAGCTGCAACCACAGCTTGTAACAGTGCCCTCCCCTTGATGGTGGCCACTGGACACAAGACAAGGGAAAAAAAAATCTTTTTTTTTTTTTTTTTTTAATCAAGGCAAGAGTCAAAAAATTATTTCTTTTTCTTCTTCTTCTTTTTACAAAGCTCTTTAGGTCTGACCAAGGTAATTCCCCAAACATTGTCTGAACTGATGGTACCACCCAGCAAGGCTGCGTTCAAATCAGAGACAGGTCTCTTACCCTTGGGAGCTGAACTTTCTGGTAAAGTACTATTATTAGAAGAAGTAGTCAGAAAAGCACATCCTGCAGTCACAACAACGGGCTGAGACTCCTGTGCCGAGTTTACAGTATTTTGTGGACTCTCAGCAGACAAGACGGGTGACTTAGAGGAACCTGAACCAATTTCTTTGGAACCATATCTTTTAATAATTGCATCACTGAATGCTGGGGGATCCTGAAGAATGGGATCTTCAGCTTTCATTAGGCTGGTCGCCCACTCAAAAGGCTCTCCTCTAAAAGAATAAATAAGATAGAGCACAAGGTTCTCTGGAGTGATGCCCAGAAATGGTCTAGACAACATAATAATGTAATAGTGTTTGTAAAGCGCCAGAAATTGGGCTAAGTCCCCATCAAAGATTATGGATGTTGAGATATCAGAATCAGGATCTGTTTCCTTCTCATCTGACTGACTGGAGTGCTTTGCTAGGACCTGGTCACTATTGACCTTACTCGAGGCTGAGACTCTCTGAACCCCACCCGGGGCTGAGACTCTCTGAACCCCACCCGGGGCTGAGACTTTCTGAACCCCACCCGGGGCAGTGACTTTCTGAACCCCACCCGGGGCAGTGACTTTCTGAACCCCACCCGGGGCAGTGACTTTCTGAACCCCACCCGGGGCAGTGACTTTCTGAACCCCACCCGGGGCAGTGACTTTCTGAACCCCACCCGGGGCAGTGGCCTCCGGGAACCCCGCTGGGGCAGTGGCCTCCGGGAACCCCGCTGGGGCAGTGGCCTCCGGGAACCCCGCTGGGGCAGTGGCCTCCGGGAACCCCGCTGGGGCAGTGGCCTCCGGGAACCCCGCTGGGGCAGTGGCCTCCGGGAACCCCGCTGGGGCCAGCACCTCGGATTCTTTTACTGGGACCGGGTCGTTGGCCTCCCTGACTGGGATCGGGCCATCGGCCTCCCTCTCTGAGTCGATAATAATCGAAAGTTCTCCCGGGACTATGACTTCCGGGACTTTTGCTGAAGCAATAACGTTCAGATCCTCCACTAATGCTATGCTTCTTAAGTTCTTTCCTGGGGAAGCGACTTCTAGACCCTTCTTTGGGGCTGCGTCTCTCGAGACCCCACTTGGGGATATTACTTCAAAGATCCCTTCTGGGGTTTTGCTTCTCGAGTTCCCTTCAAGAACTATGGTTTTAGATACCCTTTCTGAGGTTGCGCTCCCCAAGTCCCTACCTGGGGTAACAGCTTCTGAGACCCCTTCTGGTATGGAAACCTGAGCTACAATATTTGATGTCCCTCTATAAGCTTGGGCATCGGGTACCGCTCCAGCACTCTGGGCATCGGGTACCGCTCCAGCACTCTGGGCATCGGGTACCGCTCCAGCACTCTGGGCATCGGGTACCGCTCCAGCACTCTGGGCATCGGGCACCACTCCAGGACCCTGGGCTACGGGCACCACTCCAGGACCCTGGGCTACGGCCACCACTCCAGGACCCTGGGCTACGGGCACCACTCCTGGACCCTGGGCTACGGGCACCACTCCAGGACCCTGGGCTACGGGCACCACTCCAGGACCCTGGGCTACGGGCACCACTCCAGGACCCTGGGCTACGGGCACCACTCCAGGGACTTGCAACTCCGCTTCCACAGGAACCTCAAGAGAGGAGAGAAACATTCTCTTTTGATTCCTGAATCTATAATGGGGCTCCCTTGCCCAAGGACCCCAATTATAGGACAGAGAGCTTTTTTGTGTGGGTTGTGTGACAAGTACCTCTGCCACAGTAGAGACAGGAGTAGGTCTTGTATCATGACTCAACTTGGCCAGAGGGCAAGACTCGTCACCACACTTTGGCTTGCGCAACTCACAGGTCTGCAGATAATGGCCTAAACCCCCACAATATAGGCATAAGTTTAAGTTTCTGCGACGCAGACGCTCCTCTTCTGAGAGCCTGGGCCGCAGAAAACTTTTAAACTTTTTCTCTTCAATTAAACCAGAGGATTCTCTTGTCACCATACTGTGAACAAGAGTCTCTTTAGAGATAGATGTACTCTCAACGACTTCTGGCAAAATAAGCAAGATTTTAGTCAGAAGGTTTTGCAGTTGCTTTAGGGATTGCTGCAAAACTTCTAGTCGCTCTGGTCTCAAAGCACTGAATACAGAGTTCAGGGCTGCGAGAGATGCCTGCAGGGCTTGCATAGTAGACATAGGAGGATTTAAAACTAGACAAGACAAGACAAGGCAAGACAAGGCAAGGCAAGGCAAGACAAGGCAAGGCAAGACAAGGCAAGGCAAGACAAGGCAAGGCAAGACTAAATTTTGCTAAACAAAACAAGACTTTTTTTTTTTTTTTTAAACACCGGACTGGATTCTAAACACCGGACTGGATTCTAAACACCGGACTGGATTCTAAACACCGGACTGGATTGGATTCTAAACACCGGACTGGATTGGATTCTAAACACCGGACTGGATTGGATTCTAAACACCGGACTGGATTCTAAACACCGGACTGGATTCTAAACACCAAATTCTAGACAGGACTGGATTCTTGACACCGGATTGGATTCTGCACACTGAATTCTAGACAAGACTGGATTCTAAACTAGACACTGGACTGGGCCAAAAAAGAGAAAAAAAAAAAGTTTTATTTCTTTTTTGTGGTATGGCTGATGATAATGTTATGATTCCAGTACTTCTGACCAGAGGAGATCGTATGGCTGAGGTCAGAGTACTGGGAAGATATGCTGGTTGTGGGAGCAGGAAAGCCTAGTAACCCCTGGCGCCCTAACTCCGTTGTCTCGCCCGTGTTATCAGAAATCCCCTGCGAGACTATGGTTGCTTGAGCCCATGGCAGCCGCGTTCGAAGGGCGGATTATGTCTGCCCAACCCCGATGCCCCCTCAGGTCTTAATGGGAGACAAAGGGAAATCCGAGACAGGGTGATAACAAGGGGCCCTCTGACTAAGCAACCAGGCCAGGGGTTACAAGCTAACTAACTAAATCAAAAGGTATGTGCGGACTAGCCGCCAGGGAAAAGGACAACCAAAGATCCACTGATCCGTTACTCCTATCCAGCACCGCTGGATACCAGAGTGGATCAGGGAGAGCGGAATCCTCCGCAAAAGCTCCAGGACACAAATATACTAAATAATAAACAGTAAGCGGACAAGCCGCAACACACGGCTGCGCCGTGACTCACGAACACCACAGGATGTTAAAGGTGCTCAGTCAGACTCCAGGAAAAGATGACAAATCTCTGAGTACAGGACCACTGAGGACAGGAACAACCGGCTTGAGCAGGACTGGATACTTTCTGCAACTGACATAGGCAAACAGGAAGCTGCCGACACCGACTTTCAGAACTGGAGGACAGGCAGAATCCACTGGAACTCAGGGTAGGACACGGGATCAGACACAGGGACTGACACAGGAATCAACACAGGGACTGACACAGGAATCCACACAGGGACTGACACAGGAATCCACACAGGGACTGACAGGAACCAGCTCAAACTTAAAGCAGACTGCAACCCAAGGAATATCATCAGCATCTGCTAACTGCAGTGAGCCAGCATATATCAGAGAGGCCTAATTAATTATCTCTTGCAGCTGGCCTGCTGCACGACTAAGCTGACAAGATGCAATCAGCAGCCAGATGAGGCTGAACACATGGGAACAAGCTGCAATTGCACAGACTCACCAGCGGCAGCAGACAAGAGTAATCCAAAACAGAGCAATGGGAAATCCTGGCATGCAAGACAACTAAATAAACATAAAATAGGAATGAACCACTACCTGTGGTTCATAACAGTATCCCCTCCTTAAGGGTGAGCTCCGAGCACCCCATGACACCCACGGGGAACATAAACTGAAGTATAACATGAAATACAGAACAAAACTGCAAAACAGGAATGAGCCACAGCCGTGGCTCATAACAGTCAGCTCAGCAGCACCGCAGACTGCTACAGTAAGCTACTATAGTAGTATGTATAAAGAAGAAAGAAAAAAAGAAAAAACCACGGGTAGGTGGTATACAATTATGGATGGACGAGCGACTGCCGACACAGAGGTAGCTACAGCCGTGGACTACCGTACTGTGTCTGCTGCTAATATAGACTGGATGATAATGAGATGAAATCAATATATATATATATAATATCACTAGTACTGCAGCCGGACAGGTATATAATATATATTTATTATGTAATGACTGATGACGGACCTGCTGGACACTGTCAGCTCAGCAGCACCGCAGACTGCTACAGTAAGCTACTATAGTAGTATGTATAAAGAAGAAAGAAAAAAAAAACCACGGGTAGGTGGTATACAATTATGGATGGACGAGCGACTGCCGACACAGAGGTAGCTACAGCCGTGGACTACCGTACTGTGTCTGCTGCTAATATAGACTGGATGATAATGAGATGAAATCAATATATATATATATATATAATATCACTAGTACTGCAGCCGGACAGGTATATATATTTATTATGTAATGACTGATGACGGACCTGCTGGACACAGTCAGCTCAGCAGCACCGCAGACTGCTACAGTAAGCTACTATAGTAGTATGTATAAAGAAGAAAGAAAAAAAAAAAACCACGGGTAGGTGGTATACAATTATGGATGAACGAGCGACTGCCGACACAGAGGTAGCTACAGCCGTGGACTACCGTACTGTGTCTGCTGCTAATATAGACTGGATGATAATGAGATGAAATCAATATATATATAATATCACTAGTACTGCAGCCGGACAGGTATATATATTTATTATGTAATGACTGATGACGGACCTGCTGGACACTGTCAGCTCAGCAGCACCGCAGACTGCTACAGTAAGCTACTATAGTAGTATGTATAAAGAAGAAAGAAAAAAAAAACCCACGGGTAGGTGGTATACAATTATGGATGGACGAGCGACTGCCGACACAGAGGTAGCTACAGCCGTGGACTACCGTGCTGTGTCTGCTGCTAATATAGACTGGATGATAATGAGATGAAATCAATATATATATATATATATATATAATATCACTAGTACTGCAGCCGGACAGGTATATATATTTATTATGTAATGACTGATGACGGACCTGCTGGACACAGTCAGCTCAGCAGCACCGCAGACTGCTACAGTAAACTACTATAGTAGTATGTATAAAGAAGAAAGAAAAAAAAAAAACACGGGTAGGTGGTATACAATATTATATATATATTATATACAATTATATATATATATATATATATATATATATATATATATATATATATTAAACTGGTGGTGACTGGTGGTCAGGTCACTGGTCACACTATTAGCAACTTGCAAGTAGTACTCCTAAGCAGACAATCACAATATATATTATACTGGTGGTCAGTGTGGTCACAATGGCAGTGTGGCACTCTGGCAGCAAAAGTGTGCACTGTACGTTATATGTACTCCTGAGTCCTGCTCTCAGACTCTAACTGCTCCCCACTGTCAGTGTCTCCCCCACAAGTCAGATAATATACAGTCACACTATCTATCACTTCAGCAAGTAACTAGTACTCCTCCTAATGCTCCCCAAAATTACTACTGTGTCTCTCTCTACTGTCTCACTCTCTTCTCTATAAACGGAGAGGACGCCAGCCACGTCCTCTCCCTATGAATCTCAATGCACGTGTGAAAATGGCGGCGACGCGCGGCTCCTTATATAGAATCCGAGCCTCGCGGGAATCCGACAGCGGGATGATGACGTTCGGGCGCGCTCGGGTTAACCGAGCAAGGCGGGAAGATCCGAGTCGCTCGGCCCCGTGTAAAAAAACATGAAGTTCGGGCGGGTTCGGATTCCGAGGAACCGAACCCGCTCATCCCTAGTATCTACGACACCCATACAGTGGGAATAGAACCTGTGGTGAGTGCAGTGAGCCACTGACCCCGTAAGGGGACTCTTTGTGCCCCCCCCCCACACACACATACTGTCAAATTCGCTGCCGGGATACCGTTTTCGGTATAATGATGGTCATTATCATGGCTGCCGGTAAATCACAACGATCCCCATATGCTGGCATAATGAGTATGTTGCGTTCTGCCCTGAAACACACAGGTACTGACCTCCCCTGGGGTGAAATTTACTAAGATTCAATTTTGGGTGAGATAACAAATAACCCTTAATCACCCCTAATCGCCAGAACAAAATCACACATTTACTAACAAGTGTTTTTATTTGCGTCTTTGTCTTTCGATGGTGTATGTTGTCGCTTTTTGGCCTGTGATATTTGATGAGTTTGCGGCTTTCGCATGGGAAGTCGCTTTATTTGTCACATTTGAATGCGCTATGAGTCGTACTACAATGCCTTAGAAGTCGCATTCCAAACAAACCAACTCGCACCTCAATTTACAGTGCACCACAAGTCCCAGTAAAGCGACAAAATCCCCAAACATATTCAGAGTCAGACCTGCAGGTTCCTTTGTCCTGTTTCTTGCTCCTGGGCCCTTTCAGTCTGCTGGGGCAGCCCACATGAAATCACTGCCTGCAATCAGGCTACTCCAAAACCTGAATGTGCTATGATTGAGAACAGAAAGTGAGTGCTGCAGGTGTCTGGATGAGCTTTTATTAGCATTCTGATTGGTTTAACCATAATTAAAATTGTTTTCACATGTTGCTTTCCGGGAGTGGGGCATTGAGGTGCGACTGTTGTGCAATTTCCGTGGGGCTTTTGATGGAACTTCGTGAAAAAATGGAATTCACATGCTCAAAAAAAAATCCCCAGTGCATTGATTTCATGCATTGAGGTGTGAATCTTATGTGATTTTAGTATGATTTTATATGCATTTGCAAAGACAATTCTTAGTAAATGTACGATTTCAACAGATACCAATATTATTTTGACAATGTTTGTAACAATGGTTATTTGTCATGATTTGGAGTATGAAGTTGTATTTGACATGAAACTTACATGCAAATGAATCCTTAACAAATTTGTGGTTTGCAAAATTGCGGCTTTTCCCATGAAATCGGCAAATTGACCAAATTCAACATTTAGTAAATATACACCCAGGTATCAACTTGAAGTGAGGAACAGAGTTAAGATTACTGTCTGTTTGGCTTGATAATATTGGTATCTGTCCAGCTGTCAGGAATCTAATTCCTCCCCCCTGTAGCTATCAGACTTATGGATATTTGTTTTGACAATAATATGGATATTTAATGTTTTGAACTGTTGGTGCACTGATACTATTTTTAGTTGGGATACATTGATTTATTTTAAAACATTTTTCTGTATGACTGACTCATATTGCTACTAAACTAAAACATTTCTGTGTGACTGACTCATATTGCTACTAAACTGTTCCCAATATACACCCATGCAATTCTCCATCTATTAGTCAAATATAGACAGTATGAAACAAACTTTGATCATTATGTACAAGCATTTATCTTTACCATCTACTCTGTCTCTGTAGGAACATCTAATTTCTGTGCACTCCTTTCTAGTTCCAGCTGACACAGATACATACCTGTTAGATTGGATTCCAATAATACCCCTTGTTAGGAGGTTGTACCATTTCCCTCATACATAAAATACAAAAAAGAACCACCATAGTGTAATACAGGAATCAACTGCAATATGTTGGTAAACTTTGTATCAGATTCGTACCAGAAAAGTCAGTCTACAAATATAGTAGACTATTCTCGCGTGAACTGGAGAAGAACAGGCTTTATCAGAATTCTGCTACACCCGCTGCTCTCTTCTCAGCACGAATATCCACAACTCCCAAAAGAATATATTAAAGAATAAACAGGTATAGTATAATACCGTCTGATTTCCACACAACAGATAGATAATACAGATGAACAGTGGACTCTCACCATGTGGGAAGGTCTACCAAAAATGTAGACTATAAGAGCATGATATTAAAACCAGGTGTCCCCGGAGCCCTCAACCAGTCCCTCCACGGATCCATCCCAATGTCCACCGAAAACGACTAGTTCCTTTCCAACGCGTTTCGATACTTGGCAGTATCTTTTTCAAGGCATTATGTTTATGGCACTATTGGGAGCATTATGTGTATCTGGCACTATACTGGGGGCATTATGTGTATCTGGCACTATACGGGGGTAATATGTGTATCTGGCATTATATTGAGGGCATTATGTGTATCTGGCAATATACTGGGGCATTATGTGTATCTGCCACTATTGGGGGCATTATGTGTATCTTGCACTATATTAGGGGCATTATGTTTCTCATCTGAGATTTTTACAAGTGTTCCTTCCAAAAATACAGTAGAAAACAGTAGAAAAATGTAGCCGAACATCATCTTCATCTCAGTAGAGATTGGGCCTTTGGTTGCTACTTTGTCACTAGGTCACATGATGTAGGGAAAAGAGACTATGAATGTTTTTTTTTTTTTTTTTAAATATAACTGTACCTTAAGGGAGGATGTACGTTACTTTATAGTATTTATAGGCAGTGTACAACCAGAAGAGTTTCTTGACTTCATTAGTATCCATTTCTGCTCCTGTTTTTATTCCATTTTTTGATATATGGTAACCGCGCTTAATAAGACCTGGATTGTGTTTGTTACCCTAGCTGCTCAAACAATGAGAGGAGTACAGCATCACAGAAGTATCAAATATGATATAGAGCACTCCAGGTACTATATAAATATAACCTGGCAATGATATGTCTATATGTCTAGGGTGTAGTTTCTAGTATATGCATAAATGGTATAGCATATGCTGAGCTATAGGTTCTTACCAGCAATTCACTAGGTACAGGTGTTGTCAAGTATGTATGTTTAAATACAGAGTAATGGGCCCTACACACTGGCAGATCTCACTGCACAATATGAACGTTCTCGGTCATTAATGAACGAGAACTCGTTCATATCGTGCAGTGTGTAGGCACCAACGTTTAGCGATGCGCGACCCTGCGCTCATTAATCGTTGGTGTCCCGTCGCTTATGCATGCAGGCCAATATGGACGAGATTGTCCATATTGGCTTGCATTGCTATGGAGCCGGGTGATGGGGGGAGTGAAGAAACTTCACTCCGCCATCACCAAACCCCCCCTCCTGCGCTGCCGGGTCACCCTTCGGCCGTATCGGCGGTCGGGCAGCTCGGCGGCGGGTCACCCAGTCTGTAGGGCCCTTAAGAGTTACTGAACTGGACTAAGGGACAAGAGACTAGTAACAAGGATAGTGCTAGGATTGGACATAAGCAAGAAGTGCCCTGCCCATGAGAGCTTGCATTCTGAGAGGAGGAGGGTAAACTGGGGAGAAGAGAAGGTCAGGGAAAAGAGGAAAATGGAGATTTAGGAGGAGAGATAGTAGACCATAATGAAAAAAGTGTGCTTTCATAAACAAAGAGTAGCGAAACACAAAGAAATGAAATTTGCACATAGGACCCTATTCAGTAAGGATTGTAAATTCTGCTAAACAGCAGAATTTACAATCCTTTTGCTCGCATGCTTGGGGCCGCCCATCGCAGGGTAAGGCCGCCCAGCATGCATCCCACCCACTGCGATCATGCTGAAAATGCGATCGCACCACAATTTCAGCGTGATCGCTAAAATTGTGGATGGCTCCTGCCGGTGCAGTCTGGAAGCGACGGCAAGAGGACTGCCACCATCTTTTTGATCGGTGCGGCTGCATGTGATGTCACACAGCCGCCCCCGAGCACGCCCACGCCATTCCCCACATTCGGAAGCCGCCGCCCCCATTTCCCTGCCGGTGCCTTGGAGATGCCCCTCCCACTCTGTGAACGCCTCTGTCTGTCAATCAGGCAGAGGCATTCTTATTTACTGCAGGTCACCCGCAGTAAATGCGGGCACATGTGCCGGCCAGGCAAACACAATAATTCCGTTTGGATCGCGATTTGCAATTCAAACTTAATGAGGTCCACAGATAGCAGATGGCAAGGTACTCAGAATTACAGATGGCTACGAAAGTGTCAGGAACTCAGGATTGCACTCCAGTAGCAATGGGTCAGGAGAGCACAGACAGCAGAGTATAAGAAAGTTATTAATACACAGGAACAGCAGAGTGCTAGGAACTCAGGATAGAACACAGTTAGCAGGGTGTCAAGAATTCAGGACTGAACTTGGGTAGCTGAATGTCAAGGGTACATGGATACAGGGCCAGATTAAGGGCCACATGGACCTGGAATTGGAAATGATCAAGGGTCTACTGTGAAAGTCTAAGGAGTTGCGATCAGTGATGTGTGCATGTCTCCAGTGCCACGTGGATGTGTACACTCCCTATGTTATCAGCCAAAATAATTATGTAAATCATACTTACCTAATTTCTGTCTGTCCTTTCTAGAGGTGGAACCAGTTGGGAAGTATGAGGGGTGTGATGGCACACTTGTGTCATAGTGGCCCCTCTCCCTGCTATGCAATTACCAGCATTATAAAGCAGGGGGCAGCCGATGATGATGGGACTCAGTATGAATTGTGTCAATCCACCCAGACCACCAATTCACTTGGGAACTGGGTGGTACTGGGCGACTGCAAGATGTTACCACTTACCGGGCAGTGCCGGCTGAGATTTGAGAGGCAAGTATGCTCTAAATATGTAATATTAAAAATGTTTGCATCATTTTGCGAGGAAAATATAAATAAAATGTAAATACTTATGATTTAATTCTAACTATATGACCAGCTGGATGTCTGGATATCATCATGCTGTCATAAAGATGGGCCTATAGTATATATATGTGCAGAGGCATAACATGGAGCCATGGCATCATGCTGTCATAAAGATGGGCCTATAGTATATATATGTGCAGAGGCATAACATGGAGCCATGGCATGCGACACATGTTGTCCCCAACATGGAAAAAAACAATGACCTCATGGGGAAAAACAAACACTCAATAGCCCTCCACAGGGAGAAAAACACACACAGTGTCCCCCATATAAAAAAACCCACACACATTGGCTCCCACAGAGAAAAAAATCTCACACATATTGGCCCATGAAAGGAAGAAAAACACACACATTAGTCTATATAAAATATGAGATACCTAGAATTAAGGATTGATCCCAAGAAAAAAAAAATGACACGTTAATTAATTGCCCTCACAGCCAAAAAAATATGAAACAAACATTGATTCCCTCAGCCCCCTACAGAAGATTGACCTCACCTGCTGGGCTGTCACAGATAGCTTTAGAGCTAATCGCAGGAGACTAACTTCTAGTCACTCCAGGAAGTCCAGACCACTAAGTACCTTCCCACAAATAGTCCAGACCAGGCCATTTGGCTGAAACTTGGTCCTATGCACTCCTTTCCCTGGGCCATCAGAACCTCATCACTGTCCTCAGCCCTTGTCACATAAGCATCTCATCATGTTCCTCAAACCCCTCAACACTGTCATCAGCCCTTCAATACTGTCCTCAGTCCCTAAATACTGTCCTTTGCCCCTCATCACCTTTCTCAACCCATCACCATCCTCAGTTACTCATCACCTTCCTCAGCCACAGCCCCCACTCACTTTCCTCAACTACAGCCCCCTCACCTTCCTCAGCTACAGCCCTTTCAGCTGAGGTAGTACCAATATTTAAAAAGGGAATAAAAACTCATCTTGGTAACTATAGACCGGTAAGCTTGACATCTATAGTGGGGAAAATACTGGAGGGAATATTAAGGGATAGCATACAGGAGTTCTTGGAAACCACCAAAGTCATTAATAGAAATCAGCATAGTTTTGTGAGGGACAGGTCATGTCAAACTAACTTAATTAGCTTCTATGAGACAGTGACTGATAATCTTGACCGGGGAAACGCAGTGGACATGGTCTATTTAGATTTTGCTAAAGCCTTCAATACAGTGCCTGACATGAGGCATATTTTCAAATTAAGAGAGCTCAGCCTACAAAACACTATTTGTACTTGGGTAAGTAATTGGCTGGATAACAGGGAACAGCGGGTGGTGGTTAATGGGATGTTTTCCAACTGGGCCACTATATTCAGTGGAATACCAAAAGGGTCAGTACTCGGGCCACTACTGTTCAATATATTCATTAATGACCTAAGAGTAGGTCTGGAAACCTCAGTGTCAATTTTTGCAGACGATCCTAAGCTGTGTAGGGTAATTAACTCAGACTTGGATGCTGAGTCCCTACAGAACGACTTATTTAAACTGGAAGTTTGGGCAGCTAAATGGAGAATGAGGTTTAATATAGATAAATGTAAAGGTATGCACTTTGGGACTAAAAATAGACTTGCAACCTACAAATGAAATGAGGAAAATGTAGAGGAAATGGTAATAGAAAAAAGATTTGGGGGTGCTTATTGATAATAGACTCAACAACAGTACCCAATGTCAAACTGCAGCAACGAAGGCAAATAAGGTATTAGCATGCATAAAACGGGGAACTGAGACAAGGGACAAGAGAGTAATCCCTCCATTGTATAAATCATTGGTACGGCCACATCTTGAATACGGTGTACAATTCTGGGCTCCACACTATAAAAAAAACATCTTAAAGCTTGAAAGGATTCGGAGGTGAGATACAAAATTGATAAAGGGGTTAGATGCACTGGAGTATGAGGAAAGGCTTACTAGGTTAGATATGTTTACACTTGAAAAGAGGCGTCTAAGAGGAGACATTAGAGGGGTTAGATGCACTGGAGTATGAGGAAAGGCTTACTAGGTTAGATATGTTTACACTTGAAAAGAGGCGTCTAAGAGGAGACATTATTGATATTTACAAATATATAAAGGGAGAATACATGGAGCTATCAGGCGATTTGTTTATTGAGAGATCTCTACACAGGACACGCGGACACCCTTTGAGGTTAGAGGAGAAAAATATTTCATACCCAACGAAGGAAGGGGTTCTTTAGGGGTGCTTAGGGCAGTAAGGATTTGGAACTGTCTGCCAGAGAAGGTAGTAATGCCGGATTCAAATCATATCGCACCTATCTCCCATCTAAAGTGACGGGAGGTAGAAGGGTGATATTCAAATGTGAATCTCGCTCATTACAGTCTGGTTTAGGCGCACCAAGCGCCTAAACTTGACTAAAGTAATGGGCGCGATCGTGAAGAGACCCGTTTGGGTGCCCGAGCGGGTCTCTTTACACCCATTTCAGCTAGCTACCTTTGGGGGTAGTGAGCTGAAATGAAGTTATTGTTTCCATCAGCAGTAACATTAGAATACCACCGGCGGGCGCAATATGGAACGGGAGGGACAGGCAAACATTTGAATCCGGCCAAAATGTTCAAAAATGGATTAGATAACTGAAAAAAGATATTCAGGGGTCTAACAATGAATGTATTTTAGTTAGTGATGTGCACCGGACATTTTTCGGGTTTTGTGTTTTGGTTTCGGTTCCGCGGCCGTGTTTTGGATTCGGACGCGTTTTGGCAAAACCTCACCGAAATTTTTTTTGTCGGATTCGGGTGGGTTTTGGATTCGGGTGTTTTTTTCAAAAAACCCTAAAAAACAGCTTAAATCATAGAATTTGGGGGTCATTTTGATCCCATAGTATTATTAACCTCAATTACCATAATTTCCACTCATTTCAAGTCTATTCTGAACACCTCACACCTCACAATATTATTTTTAGTCCTACAATTTGCACCGAGGTCGCTGGATGGCTAAGCTAAGCGACACAAGTGGCCGACACAAACACCTGGCCCATCTAGGAGTGGCACTGCAGTGTCAATCAAGACAGGATGGCACTTCCAAAAAATTGTCCCCAAACAGCACATGATGCAAAGAAAAAAAGAGGCGCACCAAGGTGGCTGTTTGACTAAGCTAAGCGACACAAGTGGCCGACACAAACACCTGGCCCATCTAGGAGTGGCACTGCAGTGTCAATCAAGACAGGATGGCACTTCCAAAAAATTGTCCCCAAACAGCACATGATGCAAAGAAAAAAAGAGGCGCACCAAGGTCGCTGTGTGACTAAGCTAAGCGACACAAGTGGCCGATACAAACACCTGGCCCATCTTGGAGTGGCACTGCAGTGTCAGGCAGGATGGCACTTCCAAAAAATTGTCCCCAAACAGCACATGATGCAAAGAAAAAAAGAGGCGCACCAAGGTCGCTGTGTGACTAAGCTAAGCGACACAAGTGGCCGACACAAACACCTGGCCCATCTAGGAGTGGCACTGCAGTGTCAATCAAGACAGGATGGCACTTCCAAAAAATTGTCCCCAAACAGCACATGATGCAAAGAAAAAAAGAGGCGCACCAAGGTGGCTGTTTGACTAAGCTAAGCGACACAAGTGGCCGACACAAACACCTGGCCCATCTAGGAGTGGCACTGCAGTGTCAATCAAGACAGGATGGCACTTCCAAAAAATTGTCCCCAAACAGCACATGATGCAAAGAAAAAAAGAGGCGCACCAAGGTGGCTGTTTGACTAAGCTAAGCGACACAAGTGGCCGACACAAACACCTGGTCCTTTTAGGAGTGGCACTGCAGTGTCAATCAAGACAGGATGGCACTTCCAAAAAATTGTCCCCAAACAGCACATGATGCAAAGAAAAAAAGAGGCGCACCAAGGTCGCTGTGTGACTAAGCTAAGCGACACAAGTGGCCGACACAAACACCTGGCCCATCTAGGAGTGGCACTGCAGTGTCAGGCAGGATGGCACTTCAAAAAAATTGTCCCCAAACAGCACATGATGCAAAGAAAAAAAGAGGCGCACCAAGGTGGCTGTGTGACTAAGCTAAGCGACACAAGTGGCCGACACGAACACCTGGCCCATCTAGGAGTGGCACTGCAGTGTCAATCAAGACAGGATGGCACTTCCAAAAAATTGTCCCCAAACAGCACATGATGCAAAGAAAAATGAAAGAAAAAAGAGGTGCAAGATGGAATTGTCCTTGGGCCCTCCCACCCACCCTTATGTTGTATAAACAGGACATGCACACTTTAACGAACCCTTCATTTCAGCGACAGGGTCTGCCACACGACTGTGACTGAAATGACTGGTTGGTTTGTGCCCCCACCAAAAAAGAAGCAATCGATCTCTCCTTGCACAAACTGGCTCATCATCATCCTCCGATTCCTCACCCCTTTCACTGTATACATCCCCCTCCTCACAGATTATTAATTCGTCCCCACTGGAATCCACCATCTCAGGTCCCCGTGTACTTTCTGGAGGCAATTGCTGCTGGTGAATGTCTCCACGGAGGAATTGATTATAATTCATTTTGATGAACATCATCTTCTCCACATTCTCTGGAAGTAACCTCGTACGCCGATTGCTGACAAGGTGAGCGGCTGCACTAAACACTTCTTCGGAGTACACACTGGAGGGAGGGCAACTTAGGTAGAATAAAGCCAGTTTGTGCAAGGGCCTCCAAATTGCCTCTTTTTCCTGCCAGTATACGTACGGACTGTCTGACATGCCTACTTGGATGCGGTCACTCATATAATCCTCCACCATTCTTTCCATGGTGAGAGAATCATATGCAGTGACAGTAGACGACATCTCAGTAATCATTGGCAGGTCCTTCAGTCCGGACCAGATGTCAGCACTCGCTCCAGACTGCCCTGCATCACCGCCAGCGGGTGGGCTAGGAATTCTTAGCCTTTTCCTCGCACCCCCAGTTGCGGGAGAATGTGAAGGAGGAGATGTTGACGGGTCACATTCCGCTTGACTTGACAATTTTCTCACCAGCAGGTCTTTGAACCTCTGCAGACTTGTGTCTGCCGGAAAGAGAGATACAACGTAGGTTTTAAATCTAGGATCGAGCACGGTGGCCAAAATGTAGTGCAATGATTTCAACAGATTGACCACCCGTGAATCCTGGTTAAGCGAATTAAGGGCTCCATCCACAAGTCCCACATGCCTAGCGGAATCGCTCTGTTTTAGCTCCTCCTTCAATGTCTCCAGCTTCTTCTGCAAAAGCCTGATGAGGGGAATGACCTGACTCAGGCTGGCAGTGTCTGAACTGACTTCACGTGTGGCAAGTTCAAAGGGTTGCAGAACCTTGCACAACGTTGAAATCATTCTCCACTGCGCTTGAGTCAGATGCATTCCCCCTCCTTTGCCTATATCGTGGGCAGATGTATAGGCTTGAATGGCCTTTTGCTGCTCCTCCATCCTCTGAAGCATATAGAGGGTTGAATTCCACCTCGTTACCACCTCTTGCTTCAGATGATGGCAGGGCAGGTTCAGGAATGTTTGGTGGTGCTCCAGTCTTCTGTACGCGGTGCCTGAATGCCGAAAGTGGCCCGCAATTCTTCGGGCCACCGACAGCATCTCTTGCACTCCCCTGTCGTTTTTTAAATAATTCTGCACCACCAAATTCAATGTATGTGCAAAACATGGGACGTGCTGGAATTTGCCCAGATGTAATGCACACACAATATTGCTGGCGTTGTCCGATGTCACAAATCCCCAGGAGAGTCCAATTGGGGTAAGCCATTCTGCGATGATCTTCCTCAGTTCCCGTAAGAGGTTGTCAGCTTTGTGCCTCTTATGGAAAGCGGTGATACAAAGCGTAGCCTGCCTAGGAACGACTTGGCGTTTGCGAGATGCTGCTACTGGTGCCGCCGCTGCTGTTCTTGCTGCGGGAGGCAATACATCTACCCAGTGGGCTCTCACAGTCATATAGTCCTGAGTCTGCCCTGCTCCACTTGTCCACATGTCCGTGGTTAAGTGGACATTGGGTACAACTGCATTTTTTAGGACACTGGTGAGTCTTTTTCTGAGGTCTGTGTACATTTTTGGTATCGCCTGCCTAGAGAAATAAAACCTAGATGGTATTTGGTACCGGGGACACAGTACCTCAATCAAGTCTATAGTTGCCTCTGAATTAACGATGGATACCGGAACCACGTTTCTCACCGCCCAGGCTGCCAAGGCCTGAGTTATCTGCTTTGCAGCAGGATGACTGCTGTGATATTTCATCTTCCTCGCAAAGGACTGTTGGACAATCAATTGCTTACTGGAAGTAGTACAAGTGGTCTTCCGACTTCCCCTCTTGGATTACGATTGACTCTCAGCAGCAACAACAGCAGCTCCAGCAGCAGTAGGCTTTACACTCAAGGATGCATCGGAGGAATCCCAGGCAGGAGAGGACTCGTCAGACTTGACAGTGACATGGCCTGCAGGACTATTGGCTTTCCTGGGTAAGGAGGAAATTGACACTGAGGGAGTTGGTGGTGTGGTTTTCAGGAGCTTGGTTACAAGAGGAAGGGATTTAGTGGTCAGTGGACTGCTTCCGCTGTCACCCAAAGTTTTTGAACTTGTCACTGACTTATGATGAATGCGCTGCAGGTGATGTATAAGGGAGGATGTTCCGAGGTGGTTAACGTCCTTACCCCTACTTATTACAGCTTGACAAAGGCAACACACGGCTTGACACCTGTTGTTCGCATTTGTGTTGAAATAATTCCACACCGAAGAGCTGATTTTTTTTGTATTTTGACCAGGCATGTCAATGGCCATATTCCTCCCACGGACAACAGGTGTCTCCCCGGGTGCCTGACTTAAACAAACCACCTCACCATCAGAATCCTCCTTGTTAATTTCCTCCCTAGCGCCAGCAACACCCATATCCTCATCCTGGTGTACTTCAACAGTGACATCTTCAATTTGACTATCAGGAACTGGACTGCGGGTGCTCCTTCCAGCACTTGCAGGGGGCGTGCAAATGGTGGAAGGTGCAAGCTCTTCCCGTCCAGTGTTGGGAAGGTCAGGCATCGCAACCAACACAATTGGACTCTCCTTGGGGATTTGTGATTTAGAAGAACGCACAGTTCTTTGCTGTGCTTTTGCCAGCTTAAGTCTTTTCTTTTTTCTAACGAGAGGATGAGTGCTTCCATCCTCATGTGAAGCTGAACCACTAGCCATGAACATAGGCCAGGGCCTCAGCCGTTCCTTGCCACTCCGTGTCGTAAATGGCATATTGGCAAGTTTACGCTTCTCCTCAGACGCTTTTAATTTTGATTTTTGGGTCATTTTACTGAACTTTTGTGTTTTGGATTTTACATGCTCTCTACTATGACATTGGGCATCGACCTTGGCAGATGACGTTGATGGCATTTCATCGTCTCAGCCATGACTAGTGGCAGCAGCTTCAGCACGAGGTGGAAGTGGATCTTGATCTTTCCCTATTTTAACCTCATCATTTTTGTTCTCCATTTTTTGATGTGTGGAATTATATGCCAGTATCAATAGCAATGGCCTACTACTATAATTACTGCGCACAACTGAAATGCACCACAGGTATGGATGGATAGTATACTTGACGACACAGAGGTAGGTACAGCAGTGGCCTACCGTACTGCTATATATAGTATACTGGTGGTCACTGTGTCAGCAAACTGCAAAAATAAAATGCACCACAGGTATAGAATGTAGATGGATAGTATACTTAATGGATGACGACACAGAGGTAGGTACAGCAGTGGCCTACCATACTGCTATATATAGTATACTGGTGGACACTGTCAGCAAACTGCAAAACTAAAATGCACCACAGGTATAGAATGTAGATGGATAGTATACTTAATGAATGATGACACAGAGGTAGGTACAGCAGTGGCCTACCGTACTGCTATATATAGTATACTGGTGGTCACTGTGTCAGCAAACTGCAAAACTAAAATGCACCACAGGTATAGAATGTAGATGGATAGTATACTTAATGGATGACGACACAGAGGTAGGTACAGCAGTGGCCTACCGTACTGCTTTATATAGTATACTGGTGGACACTGTGTCAGCAAACTGCAAAACTAAAATGCACCACAGGTATAGAATGTAGATGGATAGTATACTTAATGGATGACGACACAGAGGTAGGTACAGCAGTGGCCTACCGTACTGCTATATATAGTATACTGGTGGTCACTGTGTCAGCAAACTGCAAAACTAAAATGCACCACAGGTATAGAATGTAGACGGATAGTATATTTAATGGATGACGACACAGAGGTAGGTACAGCAGTGGCCTACCGTACTGCTATATATAGTATACTGGTGGTCACTGTGTCAGCAAACTGCAAAACTAAAATGCACCACAGGTATAGAATGTAGATGGATAGTATACTTAATGGATGACGACACAGAGGTAGGTACAGCAGTGGCCTACCGTACTGCTATATATAGTATACTGGTGGACACTGTCAGCAAACTGCAAAACTAAAATGCACCACAGGTATAGAATGTAGATGGATAGTATACTTAATGGATGACGACACAGAGGTAGGTACAGCAGTGGCCTACCGTACTGCTATATAAAGTATACTGGTGGTCACTGTGTCAGCAAACTGCAAAACTAAAATGCACCACAGGTATAGAATGTAGATGGATAGTATACTTAATGGATGACGACACAGAGGTTGGTACAGCAGTGGCCTACCGTACTGCTATATATAGTATACTGGTGGTCACTGTGTCAGTAAACTGCAAAACTAAAATGCACCACAGGTATAGAATGTAGATGGATAGTATACTTAATGGATGACGACACAGAGGTAGGTACAGCAGTGGCCTACTGTACTGCTATATATAGTATACTGGTGGTCACTGTGTCAGCAAACTGCAAAACTAAAGTGCACCACAGGTATAGAATGTACATGGATAGTATACTTAATGGATGACGACACAGAGGTAGGTACAGCAGTGGCCTACCGTACTGCTATATATAGTATACTGGTGGACACTGTCAGCAAACTGCAAAACTAAAATGAACCACAGGTATAGAATGTAGATGGATAGTATACTTAATGGATGACAACACAGAGGTAGGTACAGCAGTGGCCTACCGTACTGATATATATAGTATACTGGTGGTCACTGTGTCAGCAAACTGCAAAACTAAAATGCACCACAGGTATAGAATGTAGATGGATAGTATACTTAATGGATGACGACACAGAGGTAGGTACATCAGTGGCCTACCGTACTGCTATATATAGTATACTGGTGGTCACTGTGTCAGCAAACTGCAAAACTAAAATGCACCACAGGTATAGAATGTAGATGGATAGTATACTTAATGGATGACGACACAGAGGTAGGTACAGCAGTGGCCTACCGTACTGCTATATATATTATATATAGTATACTGGTGGTCACTGTGTCAGCAAACTGCAAAACTAAAATGCACCACAGTTATATAAAGTAGATGGTTAGTATACTTAATGGATGACGACACAGAGGTAGGTACAGCAGTGGCCTACCGTACTGCTATATATACTATACTGGTGGACACTGTCAGCAAACTGCAAAACTAAAATGCACCACAGGTATAGAATGTAGATGGATAGTATACTTAATGGATGACGACACAGAGGTAGGTACAGCAGTGGCCTACCGTACTGCTATATATAGTATACTGGTGGTCACTGTGTCAGCAAACTGCAAAACTAAAATGCACCACAGGTATAGAAAGTAGATGGATAGTATACTTAATGGATGACGACACAGAGGTAGGTACAGCAGTGGCCTACCGTACTGCTATATATAGTATACTGGTGGACACTGTCAGCAAACTGCAAAACTAAAATGCACCACAGGTATAGAATGTAGATGGATAGTATACTTAATGGATGACGACACAGAGGTAGGTACAGCAGTGGCCTACCGTACTGCTATATAAAGTATACTGGTGGTCACTGTGTCAGCAAACTGCAAAACTAAAATGCACCACAGGTATAGAATGTAGATGGATAGTATACTTAATGGATGACGACACAGAGGTAGGTACAGCAGTGGCCTACCGTACTGCTATATATAGTATACTGGTGGTCACTGTGTCAGCAAACTGCAAAACTAAAATGCACCACAGGTATAGAATGTAGATGGATAGTATACTTAATGGATGACGACATAGAGGTAGGTACAGCAGTGGCCTACCGTACTGCTATATATAGTATACTGGTGGTCACTGTGTCAGCAAACTGCAAAACTAAAATGCACCACAGGTATAGAATGTAGATGGATAGTATACCTAATGGATGACGATGCAGAGGTAGGTACAGCAGTGGCCTACCGTACTGCTATATATAGTATACTGGTGGACACTGTCAGCAACCTGCAAAACTAAAATGCACCACAGGTATAGAATGTAGATGGATAGTATACTTAATGGATGACGACACAGAGGTAGGTACAGCAGTGGCCTACCGTACTGATATATATAGTATACTGGTGGTCACTGTGTCAGCAAACTGCAAAACTAAAATGCACCACAGGTATAGAATGTAGATGGATAGTATACTTAATGGATGACGACACAGAGGTAGGTACAGCAGTGGCCTACCGTACTGCTATATAAAGTATACTGGTGGTCACTGTGTCAGCAAACTGCAAAACTAAAATGCACCACAGGTATAGAATGTAGATGGATAGTATACTTAATGGATGACGACACAGAGGTAGATACAGCAGTGGCCTACCGTACTGCTATATATAGTATACTGGTGGTCACTGTGTCAGCAAACTGCAAAACTAAAATGCACCACAGGTATAGAATGTAGATGGATAGTATACTTAATGGATGACGACATAGAGGTAGGTACAGCAGTGGCCTACCGTACTGCTATATATAGTATACTGGTGGTCACTGTGTCAGCAAACTGCAAAACTAAAATGCACCACAGGTATAGAATGTAGATGGATAGTATACTTAATGGATGACGACACAGAGGTAGGTACAGCAGTGGCCTACCGTACTGCTATATATAGTATACTGGTGGTCACTGTGTCAGCAAACTGCAAAACTAAAATGCACCACAGGTATAGAATGTAGATGGATAGTATACCTAATGGATGACGATGCAGAGGTAGGTACAGCAGTGGCCTACCGTACTGCTATATATAGTATACTGGTGGACACTGTGTCAGCAACCTGCAAAACTAAAATGCACCACAGGTATAGAATGTAGATGGATAGTATACTTAATGGATGACGACACAGAGGTAGGTACAGCAGTGGCCTACCGTACTGCTATATATAGTATACTGGTGGACACTGTCAGCAAACTGCAAAACTAAAATGCACCACAGGTATAGAATGTAGATGGATAGTATACTTAATGGATGACGACACAGAGGTAGGTACAGCAGTGGCCTACCGTACTGATATATATAGTATACTGGTGGTCACTGTGTCAGCAAACTGCAAAACTAAAATGCACCACAGGTATAGAATGTAGATGGATAGTATACTTAATGGATGACGACACAGAGGTAGGTACAGCAGTGGCCTACCGTACTGCTATATATAGTATACTGGTGGTCACTGTGTCAGCAAACTGCAAAACTAAAATGCACCACAGGTATAGAATGTAGATGGATAGTATACTTAATGGATGACGACACAGAGGTAGGTACAGCAGTGGCCTACCGTACTGCTATATATAGTATACTGGTGGTCACTGGGTCAGCAAACTGCAAAACTAAAATGCACCACAGGTATAGAATGTAGATGGATAGTATACTTAATGGATGACGACACAGAGGTAGGTACAGCAGTGGCCTACCGTACTGCTATATTTAGTATACTGGTGGTCACTGGGTCAGCAAACTGCAAAACTAAAATGCACCACAGGTATAGAATGTAGATGGATAGTATACTTAATGGATGACGACACAGAGGTAGGTACAGCAGTGGCCTACCGTACTGCTATATATAGTATACTGGTGGTCACTGTGTCAGCAAACTGCAAAACTAAAATGCACCACAGGTATAGAATGTAGATGGATAGCATACTTAATGGATGACGACACAGAGGTAGGTACAGCAGTGGCCTACCGTACTGCTATATATAGTATACTGGTGGTCACTGTGTCAGCAAACTGCAAAACTAAAATGCACCACAGGTATAGAATGTAGATGGATAGTATACTTAATGGATGACGACACAGAGGTAGGTACAGCAGTGGCCTACCGTACTGCTATATATAGTATACTGGTGGTCACTGTGTCAGCAAACTGCAAAACTAAAATGCACCACAGGTATAGAATGTAGATGGATAGTATACTTAATGGATGACGACACAGAGGTACGTACAGCAGTGGCCTACCGTACTGCTATATATAGTATACTGGTGGACACTGTGTCAGCAACCTGCAAAACTAAAATGCACCACAGGTATAGAATGTAGATGGATAGTATACTTAATGGATGACGACACAGAGGTAGGTACAGCAGTGGCCTACCGTACTGCTATATATAGTATACTGGTGGTCACTGTGTCAGCAAACTGCAAAACTAAAATGCACCACAGGTATAGAATGTAGATGGATAGTATACTTAATGGATGATGACACAGAGGTAGGTACAGCAGTGGCCTACCGTACTGATACATATAGTATACTGGTGGTCACTGTGTCAGCAAACTGCAAAACTAAAATGCACCACAGGTATAGAATGTAGATGGATAGTATACTTAATGGATGACGACACAGAGGTACGTACAGCAGTGGCCTACAGTACTGCTATATATAGTATACTGGTGGACACTGTGTCAGCAACCTGCAAAACTAAAATGCACCACAGGTATAGAATGTAGATGGATAGTATACTTAATGGATGACGACACAGAGGTAGGTACAGCAGTGGCCTACCGTACTGCTATATATAGTATACTGGTGGTCACTGTGTCAGCAAACTGCAAAACTAAAATGCACCACAGGTATAGAATGTAGATGGATAGTATACTTAATGGATGATGACACAGAGGTAGGTACAGCAGTGGCCTACCGTACTGCTATATATAGTATACTGGTGGTCACTGTGTCAGCAAACTGCAAAACTAAAATGCACCACAGGTATAGAATGTAGATGGATAGTATACTTAATGGATGACGACACAGAGGTAGGTACAGCAGTGGCCTACCGTACTGCTATATATAGTATACTGGTGGACACTGTGTCAGCAACCTGCAAAACTAAAATGCACCACAGGTATAGAATGTAGATGGATAGTATACTTAATGGATCACGACACAGAAGTAGGTACAGCAGTGGCCTACCGTACTGCTATATATAGTATACTGGTGGTCACTGTGTCAGCAAACTGCAAAACTAAAATGCACCACAGGTATAGAATGTAGATGGATAGTATACTTAATGGATGACGACACAGAGGTAGGTACAGCAGTGGCCTACCGTACTGCTATATATAGTATACTGGTGGACACTGTGTCAGCAAACTGCAAAACTAAAATGCACCACAGGTATAGAATGTAGATGGATAGTATACTTAATGGATGACGACACAGAGGTAGGTACAGCAGTGGCCTACCGTACTGCTATATATAGTATACTGGTGGTCACTGTGTCAGCAAACTGCAAAACTAAAATGCACCACAGGTATAGAATGTAGATGGATAGTATACTTAATGGATGACGACACAGAGGTAGGTACAGCAGTGCACTCTGCACTGTACTCCTCCTATATAATATTAATTATACTGGTGGTCCCCAGTCCCCACAATAAAGCAGCACACTGAGCACAGATATGGAGTGTTTTTCAGGCAGACAACGTATACTGGTGGTCACTGTCAGCAAAACTCTGCACTGTACTCCTGCTATAGCTGCTCCCCAGTCCCCACAATTAAGCAGTGTGAGCACTCAGCACAGATATATTATGCAGGACACTGAGCACAGATATGGTATGGAGCGTTTTTTTCAGGCAGAGAACGGATAAAAACTGGTGGTCACTTATCAGCAAAACTCTGCACTGTACTCCTCCTAACAGCTGCTCCCCAGTCCTCCCCACAATTAAGCAATAAACCATTCAACTTCAACAATAAACGGAGAGGACGCCAGCCACGTCCTCTCCCTATCATCTCCAATGCACGAGTGAAAATGGCGGCGACGCGCGGCTGCTTATATAGAATCCGAATCTCGCGAGAATCCGACAGCGGGATGATGACGTTCGGGCGCGCTCGGGTTAGCCGAGCAAGGCGGGAAGGTTCGAACCTGCCTCGGACTCGTGTAAAAAGGGTGAAGTTCGGGGGGGTTCGGTTTCCGAGAAACCGAACCCGCTCATCTCTAATTTTAGTATGGTTGTATTAGAATCATGCTTTCTAGTTGTCAACTAGACTAAAAAAAAGAAGCACTTGAGTAATGGATACAAACAGAATAGTGTAGGACTTTATTACAGGTTGAACTCGACTGACAACTTGTCTTTTTTAAACCTCATTAACTATGTTACTATGTTACCTTCCTCAGGCCCATCATCTTCTTCAGCCCCCAGCCCCATCACTTTTCTCAGCCCCATCACCTTCCACCGCAGCCTCCCTCAGCGCAGATGGTGATGACGTGTGGTAACGTGACCTATTATGTCACGCCGCTGCGTCACCAACTGTAGGTGCACGCCTAGCTTGGGCTGTGACTGGGAAGAGCTCAGCGATGGCCAGGCCAGGCTATGAGGGCAGCTGCGACATCAGTATGGGTCTCGGCAGCAGTGCCCTCTGAAGTTTTTGGTGCCTGGAGCCTACGCTTCACCAGAACGGCCCTCCCTATGCCCCTGTATATATGTGGAGTCCTGGGGCTGAAGTCCCATCTGTCACATTGTTAATCTGGGTCTGCATGTACCAGAAACTGAAGTTGACAGACAGGTAGCAGATTGGCAGTTATGGTATAATAGATCGACAGTCAAAAGGTCAACAGTGTCTAGGTCGACAGCAAATGGTTGACATGCACAAGGTTGACATGGTCAAAAGGTCGACATGGAAAAGGTCAACACATGGATAGGTTGACATGAGTTTTTCATGTTTTTTTGGTGTCAACTTTTACATTGCAGCATGTGGAACCCCAGTTAGTGTGCCGCGTCCCCTCGCATTGCTCACTTTGCCATCCATGCTTTGTGCAAGGTGCCTCGCTCTGCTACCACAGCGCTCGGCACAATCTACTATTCCCAATCATAGTCCGATTGGATGGTAAAGTACAATATGTAAATAGTGAAAAGAGCAAAAGTCATGTCAACCATATGCTGTGTCGACCATTGTCATGTTGACCATTGGAACCTGTCGACCTTTTGACCATATGCTTGTTGAAAATTTGTTGTCAACATATTGACTGTCGACTTTTTAACTATCGACCTGTAATCTGGATACCCAGATTGGCATAAAATAGGATTGCACTTGAGTAGCAGAATGTCAAGAGCACATGGTTGGTGAAACGTCAAAAACTCATTATTGCCAATGGGCCAACACAGGATTTCCAATATTTGTACCCAACATACCATGTCAGTGACCAATATGTAATGCTGAGTCAAAGGCTATCATGGCAAAGACATTATTATTAATTTTGTTTTAGTGATTTGTTTATGTTGGATATAGAATTACTGTAGTGGATTTATAATGGCCGTAGTATTGTATGCCAGCGGCTGGGCTCCCGGCGACCAGCATACCGGCTCCGGAATCCTGACCGCCGGCATACCGCCGGCATACCGACAGCGTGGCAAGCGCAAATAAGCCCCTTGCGGGCACGGTGGGGACGTGGACCCCAAAAGGGAGATAAAATGTCAGTATGCCGGCTGTCGGGATTCCGGCGCCGGTATACTGTGCGCTGGGATCCCGACAGCCGCCAAACTGAAGACCACCCTTTATAATACATAAGAGAAATCATACTGTTTAAACACTGAGGACCTCATTCAGATTTGGGTGTAAATGCAAATTGCAGCTTTTTTCTGCCTGTAATTTGCCTTTCTTTTTTTTGGTGCACATGTGTGTTTCACAATGCATGTCTGTTTCCTGTCACTTCTGACTCCCTATGACAAGAGTACTGGGACGGAGGTTGTAGGTGGTATGTAGATGCAACCAAAGTACAGTAAGGACATTTCAATGTAAAATGCACAAAGAAAGCCACCTATAAGAAACAAATGCGCCTGCTTGTGCATGTGAGCTGCAACAAAGGCTCAATTCCCTCATTTAACTTTGCACTAAAGAGAAAAGTCACTTTCTAGAACAGGAATCTTGATTAATTATTTACCAGTATAAATTGGAATTAATTATGTCGAGACAAATAGTTTTTAACAGCTATTGATCTGGTTCTTACAATATATAACATAGGGGTCTATGGGGTCTATGTACTAAATCTTGGAGAGAGATAACATGGAGAGAGATAATGTACCAACCAATCAGCTCCTAACTGCCATATTACAGGCTGTGTTTAAAAAATGACAGGAGCTGGTTGTTTGGTACTTTGGGGTAGATATAAGAAGTGTCAGTATGGGGAAGAAGCAGTGTCAGGTTATGTGCGCTGACACCTCTTCTGTCCCATGTATGAATTGAATATGGTGCTGTGCTGCATGACATTGTGCCAATGTGTGGGGCAATATACAGTATGAACGGTCAGGGGCACGGACCATTCTGACACATGCAGCTATCGATTTTGACAGCCGCAGGTGTCGTTGCCCCATGACTACAGCAGGGACAGCTCTGTCCCTGGCTGCAGAGGAGATCTAGCGATAGTCAGGGCAATCACAGAAATCTTGAGGCCTGGGAGAATGATATCTATGGGGCCCTTTCACATTATAAGTGCAACTAAATTTGCTGAGCTATATAAGAAACTTAATAAATTAATATATATGTATATGTGTATAATGTGTCTGTGTATACATGTGATAGGGAATATAGATTGTAAGCTCCACTGGGGCAGGGACTGATGTGAATGGGCAAATATTCTCTGTAAAGCGCTGCGGAATATGTGTGCGCTATATAAATAACTGGTAATAAATAAATAAATAAATATATGTAATATCAGCCCCTGTGATGGTGTAGTGTCTTTGAAACAGCAAATATGGGCCTTTGAAGAGAACAAAGGACCAAAAAAGGAAAACTATAGGCCTTTTCCTGGGCACACTTGTCAGGATTGAAATGATGAAATTATAAAAAATTAACTTTTATTGATATATACTTAAGAAAAAACCAGAGCTGGCATTAATGTTTAAAGAGCATGAATATTTGCCAGTACCAATGTACCTGTTGTAGGCAAAATCATATTAAAGATGAGCGAAAATATATGGACCCTTATCCGTAAAGAAATTCAAGCATATCCTCCATAGAAAGGAATTTAGATGGATGAGGTCACTACCTCGATTCCGATATGATATGATAAATACTATTGACCTGAGATCAGATTGATGTGATGAGTCCCAAATTGCTTAGGCTGGTGTAGTGTCTTACCTGTATCTTCCATCTGATGTGTGAACTCGACAACTCTAGAGCCCTCTCCAATATGGAAGCCTGTGGCAGAAGGATGGACACCCCAAGAAAGCCCCACACATATAGATAGAACACAGAATCATAGTGACAACAATTTATTGTCGGTTTCACTAGTCGCCACTGCAAATTATATTTGGGTATTACCAGCCAAGTACAATTACATATCAACATGACCTGTATGTTGAAGCAACATGTAACATCAGGTATAAATGTATAATGTTGCAATTGGAACACAAGAACTTTGGCAATCACCTGCATTAGTCAGGAATACTGCTGCCATAAAATTAGGCATTTACCCAAAGGTACAACATAAGAGTGGGCTTGCTTTTCTATCAACTCCGTAATCACTAAAGTGTCTGCCAGATGGCGCTAGATTGGATATGTTCAGTTTATGCTGATGACAAAATGTTCCAGCTATATCAATGTCCTACAGGGGGTGCTGTATATTGAGTTTGCACTATGCACAGTATTTGTAATCCAATAGGTGATGCTGTGGCGAAGCTACTTGTAAGGTATAGCACAAGTTTCCAATAGAGGGCGCTGTGGAGCAGGTACTTCTAGCACAGTGTATGCTGCCAATAGGGGGCGCTGTGTAACATATGGATGAGTGCACTGTACTGGCGGTAACCTTCCAATAGAGGGTGCAGTTAGTTAAACCGATGTCAGCATACAGTGGGACACAGAGCAAATAACACAGTTCTGGCACACACGTAATGCTGCAGTTCAAGCAGGCAAGGGATAAATGGCACTGTCCGTGTTTTCCTTGCAATTAAAGTGGTAAAGGGGAACAGGGGGTTCACACAACCCTATCCCTAAAGGCTTTCTGGTAAAGTGGCTGGCAGGCCCAAATAAATCACACTTGTCCCTCTCCATGTAAATAGAGTCCTGCTGTGATCTGTCCAAAGAGGGGCTGTGACTTGGAAAGTTGGCAGGGTGGTCACTGTTGGCCTGGGTGCCCATAGGTGGGGGCTATCTGGAGTGAGGTAGCGTACCTGTACTGTCTGAATGACAACCCTATATGTGCGCTATATAAACAACTGGTAATAACAAATAAATAAATAAATAAATAAATAAATAAATAAATAAATAATGGCTTCATTGGGCAGGTGCATGACCACTAAATAGTACCAATTCACATAACATTAGAGAGAAGTGCTGCAGCAGCCAGGGCAGAGAGAGGTTCTGCAGAAGTCGAGACAGAAAGAGGTGCTACAGCAGCTAGGGCAAAGAGAGCAGCTGCAGCATCTGAAGTAGAGACATGTGCAGCAGCTTCCAGGAAAGAGAGAGGTGCTGTAGCAGCGGGGGCAGAGAGTGGTGCTGCAGGACAGAAGTAACCCTGCTGCACAGCTACAAGCAGACAGTGAGACATATAAATAGAGGGTAGCAGAGCTGACAGTGTCTTCTGCTGTCCCTTCTGGCCTGCGCTGTTCCCTACCTAGTCTCAGAGTCCGACTCAGTGTGTGCCCGCTCTGCTTCTCCTCCTCCTGCTCTATGGCTGCCAGTGGCCCACGGGAAGGGTAGGGCAGCATGCCCTCTAACTTTTTTGGTGCCTGGAGCTCACGCTCCACCGGAGCCACCCTCGCTACACCCCTGGATATAACAATAACAATATCCCAATTTTTAATTATACGAATAAAGTTAATTTTTATCTGTTTTGCTGCTAAGTGTATTAAAGAGAACTTTAACTTTCCTCCTATTCAGGTACTGAGGGGCAGATGTATTAACCTGGAGATGACATAAGGAAGTGATAAACCAGTGATATGTGCATGGTGATAAACGCATCAGCCAATCAGCTCCAATATGTAAATTAACAGTTAGGAGCTGATTGGCTGGTTCATTTATCACCTTGCACATATCACTGGTTTATCACTTCCTTATGCCTTCTCCAGGTTAATACATGTGCCCCTGAGTACCACTATTCTAGGGAGCACCTCCCTCACTCCTATCATGTTATGGACCAACAATACCGTGACTTGAGGTGTATCATTGCTAAACATATCTAATATTTGATCACAACTCCTGTGCAGATTCTTCTTTATTCTGCAACTAATTATTATAACCTACAGTAATTGTTCATCTCTGCAACAGCCACATACTGTATGCACTTGGTTTACACCAGAACAATGCATGTATGTTAGATATACACATTAAAAAACAGCATATACGCTAGGTAAACGCCAAAGGAATACTGTAGCATATGGTTTATGCTAAGAATAGCAAAAGTCTAGAGATGTGGCATGGCAGTGATAGTTATAAGTGCTTAAATCACATTACCCAATGTGTACATAATATAATACTGAAATGAAATGTCATCTACATACAATAACAAATTGTACCGCTTTCCAGTCCTTCTGCGAACAAACTGCCTACTGTTTAACAGTCAATTGTTTTTTGAAAATACTAGTCTTCTTGGTCCCCGTCTGGGATGAAGTACCACCCCCAGCAGCAGCAGCAGCAGGCTTAGCACTGACGGATTCTTCTGAGGAATCCTGGATAGGGGAGGAGTCACCTAGCCTTATCAAATTTTATGCAGGGCTACCTCCGATCATTACTGAGGATACTGTGGATGAAGGTGTCTACAGTGGAGATTGCAGGTGCTGTGTTCTAGCTGATGCTGGAGTGCATGTTGGAGTTAATGTTGGTATTTTGGTAGCAGAAGTTTCTGATGTTAACAAAAACATTTCATGCGCTCGTTGCAAATGATGTAACAGATGGTTAACATCTCAACCTCTACTTACTATGGTTTTACAGATGCTACCGATGGCTCAATAACTGTTGTCAGGATTTGGGTAAAAATAATTCCACACATAAGAGGTGGACTTTTGGGTCCTATGAGCAGGCATGACAATGGTCTTTTTCTTATCATGGGCAAGAACTGCTTCCACTGGTGCCTGACTTACAAAAAAAAAATTCTCATCCTCAACAGACTCATTAGTAGCGGCATCAGCTAAACAAATATTCCCCTCATCCTCTTGCACTTCAACAGTGGCATCCTCAATTTCTATCTAATCAGCTTTAATTCTGCTGCTCATCCCCACATTTTGCTGAGGAAGCTGAAATGTTGGAAGGTGGCTTCTCTGTGAGTACAGTATCATAAAGGTCAAGCTCACACATAGCATACACTTAGACTCTCCTCAGGGATTTGTAAAATTTCTCTTTCTGAACACGGTTTGTTCTACTGCCTTTGTGGTTTTAATTTTTTTTGCACCATTTCTAGACTTTTAGTTAAAAGGTCTTTCACCATCATGAGAGACAGAAGAAGATGCCTCACTAACAGTTTCAGAACAAGCACTCATAAATAAAGGCCAATGACTGAGCCTCTCCTTGCCAATGTGTGTGGTGAATGGCATGTTGCCAATTTTATGTTTTTCTGCACTAATATTTCCCTTTAATAAAGGTGTTTTTATTTTCGTCTTTACCCCTGTAAAATATTGTTTTTGTCGTTTCAGATGCCCTGACCTAGACCATCTACTTTAGATGATGTTGAAGGACTAGTATCGTCATCATGACTGGTTGCAACAGCTGCAGTGATAATACTTGGTTGCTGCTCCTGCTCTTCTCTAAACTGATCTGAACAAAGTGTACTGTGATACAGAGCGCACTGGGGTAGAGTGCACAGAATAGTTTAATCAAATTATACAAATATATACTAGATGAATACCTGTGCTTCGCTATGGAATTTCAAATATAGGGGCAAATTCAGTAAGGATTGCAAAAATTACAAATTAGCAAAAATTGCGAGCAAAAGCAAAATTGCGAAAGCACGCCCAAACGGAAAAACTGCAACACTAATTTAATTTAACACAAGAAGGTGGCCTTGTGAAATGTGCAAATATTGCGAAAACCATCCTAATAATCACAATTTTTGCGTACATATTACAAATGTACACAATTTTTGCATACATGTTTCTGATGTTGCATTTTTTGCTAACAACAGTGTTTTTCCCTTAAAAATTGCACAACTTACTTTCCTGCACCCAAATTAAGGAAACTACTCAACAATTGTAAATCAATACAATCATCACTTAATTGGTCAAATGATCTTGTGGTAATTTAGCAATTATTATCTTAAAGCCACCATAGTGTTTTTCTTCAAACATTGACTAAATGCCCATAACTGTGTTCAAATATATTCAACTAGAGAGTGTGAATTCTAGCCTCTAAACCCTACACAACAGCAATTATTGGTATATGTTTTAACAAACACACTTTTTTTGGAGTCAAAATATTGTAATTCGAAAACAACTAAAATTTTTATTTAAAAAAAAATAGTGTTTTTTTTTATTGTGAAATGGTCAAATGTTACATATTATTATTTCTTTGCTTTTACATGTTGAGTATCCCTTATCCAAAATTCCAAATCACAAATGTTTTGTTCCCCTACTAAGATAATGACACATATACATATATATTATATTATATATCTATATAATATATCTATATATACACATAATATATAATATATATATGTCACTATCTCGGTAGGGGACCCAAAAATGTGGGATTTTTAATTTTGGATAAGGGATACTCGACCTGTATTTACACACCTTAAGGAATTATGTGTAAATATTTGTTTTAATAAGTATACAAATGGAGCAGAATTTGCAAAACTTGAAAATAAAAAGATGGTGTTGCTGTTCTTCAACATATGTTTATGTGTGTAGCGCACAAATAAAAAAATAAAAAAAAATAAAAAAAAATGTGTGTGGGTATGTTTTGTTTAACAAAAAAATGTTGGTTGTTTAAAAAAAACACAAAAATGTTAGGAAGCTAAATGTCATTCAGCAGATACTACTAAGCAAAATGCTTGTAAAGGTTATTTTACATTTGCTTCTATCAAATAGTGTGGTTGTCAAACCTCGATTGTTAGTAAGTGTAAACACAAATCGGTTAGTAACATATTTTCACAATCAACATGTGTTACAGAGTTAAACAATACCTTACATGTTTCTTAGGGGCCCTACTCACTTGGCGATGTGCCGCCGAGGTGCCCGACGGCCGATACGGCCGACGAGCGACCCGGCGGCGGGGGGGCAGTGACGGGGGGAGTGAAGTTTCTTCACTCCCCCCGTCACCCGGCTGCATTGAAGTGCAGGCAAATATGGACGAGATCGTCCATATTGGCCTGCATGCACAGCCGACGGGAGACCAGCGATGAACGAGCGCGGGGACGCGCATCGTTCATCGCTTAAGTCTCCACACTGAAAGATATGAACGAGTTCTCGTTCATTTATGAACGAGATCGTTCATATCTTTCAGAATATCGCCAAGTGTGTAGGGCCTATAAGTTCCAATACAGCTGAATGAAGTGATTTGTGGACTGAGGTGTGTGAGCTTTCTACAGCTGGGTGTAATGAAGCAATGACTGCAGTATACATGCAGTCTACAACTGAGGTCAGCTTGTGCAATTCTTAAGGTAGACCTGTAGTCACTCAGAAACTGCACATCAGAAATGTGCGATCTGTTGTAAAAATTGCGAATGCACCGCCCACCGACCATCAGCAAACGCCCACAACACGCCCCACAACACGCCCCTGATCGTAGTTTTTGCGAGTCCAGCCCTTTAGTACGCACCCTACACGCCTACTTTTTGTAGTGCATATGCAGTTTTTGCGAAGTCTCAGAAATTGGGTTTTTTTTTTCTCAGTTTTTGCTATTTAAGTTGCAGAATTTGCGTTTTTACGCTTTTTTTGCTAATTTTGCTGATTTGCGATCCTTGCTGAATTAGGCCCATAATCACAAAGAGATGAAAAGCACTGGTATTTAAGCAAATTTAATACTGCTTTTAATTTTTTTTTACATATTAAACAGAAAACTATACATATAACGGAAAATACCTAAAGATAACTGGTTAGTTATCACAGAAGATCAGCAATTATACTTACAACAGGACATGCTCCGCCCACCGCTGCCAATCTTTGTCAGGCCGCAACTCCGGGCTCGCCTTCCCCAGATTGATGCTGTCAAAAGGCTGGTGCTGAGGAGAATAATCTGCTTCCTTCTCTGCCCCATCCTGCCTCTGATGCTGCCCTGCTCAGTGCTGTAAAGGTTGGGAAGATAGTTGCAGAGCAGTCCACCCAGCAATGTTTAACAGTGTTTAGAGGTAGCAGTTGATGTGGCTCCCCTATTTGAATAATGGCCTGCTCTGCAACTGCCAATAGCAAGGTAGTCAAGGAACAGAGCATTGTGTACTCCCCCCTCCGTGACTTTGTATCGTTGGCACCATGCATTCTTTATAGCCCCAGCTGGGTGGGAAATCTTAACTCTCCTCTGTGAGGGGGGAATTACCACTGATTTATCACAAAATCTCCTGAACCATAAGGCTGGACTGCCTTGCCATTTGCAGTTGCAGAGCAGTCCATTATTCAAATGGGGAACCACACCCAGCAATGTTTGACAGTGTTTAGGGGGGGGGGGGCAGTTGATGTGGCTTCCCTATTTGAATAATGGACTGCTCTACAACTGCCACTGGCAAGGAAGTCCAGGAACAGAGCATATAGACTGCTTTTATATGTACAGTAAGTGAAGTGAACACAAAGTGCACTGGGGTACAGTGCACAAAGATTGTACAAACAACATTTTTTTTTTACTGTTTTCATTTTTTTTAAACTTTTTTGGCAATGGACAATACTGCTTCAAACTTCTTATATGTCAATGCAGTGGGTGGGGTATGGCCTGCGGAGTCAGTGCTCACCACTGTGTGACAGAATTAGACTAAGGGGACTGGAGTAAAAGAGTCACTGCAATGGAGTACTTATATAGAATTCAATTTTAAATTGTTGGGGGACAATATATAATCTGCTCTATTTATGGACTGACATATAACCTTTGTAATATATTCGTGTTTGTTCAGCTCAGCCGTCTGATCCATAAGGTTGTGGCTCTATGAATTGTTGTACTAATATACAGTATATGTATATGCTTGTAGGCAAGGTGTGATATTTTTAGCATCATTAGGAGGGTTATAGGAGACATTAAATTGGCCACGAGGTAATGAAGTACGAGTTTGGCAGCCATGCAGGTTTAACCTTGTACATGATGCCCCTTTATAAAAAAGTCCAAGTTCGGCCGGCATCCCGTACGGCCGAAGAAATCGGACTTTTTTACATCCTGCCCTATATTATTTTTGCCCCTTATGAGCTATTTTAGGTACTTAATTGATTGAACAATCTTTTGCCTTTAGTTATATTACGCATAGCCAAGATTATCATGCCTGTAGCTGTTAAGTTAAATAATAATGATACCTGATTACAGTAATTTATCAGTAGGTAGTCCCATCTATATAATAGATGCCGTAGTAGCTATTTAACTAGGCATATTCATCGTGTCTACATCATTGGGAAGGATTGTTCCATGCTGAATTAAGCCCTCAGTCAGGCCAAGTTATGGTGTGCTTCCTTGGTATGCAACGTGCATGTCTTTAAAACAAATTCCTGTGCAGTTAAAGTTGCAGCCTGGCATATCTAGTGCTAGGCGACGGGCATCTGGGGGTGGCAACGCATCATTGGGGAGGAGGAGGGATGGAAACGCAGGCATGTTATGGCTGTTTTCGGGGCCAGCTGATGACGCCTGCATTCCTACAATAGGGGCTGCACAGGCAGGTGTCAACATCTATTCAATGCAATCACTATTGAATTGCGATCACATTGTGGGGCGGCCCCCAGCATATGAGTAGTATGGTCACAGATGTTGCTGCGATAGCAACAGTGCCATTTCGCACGGAGCACTCGCCGCGGCACTTTGCTGCTTTCAGCTCCCCCTCCTCCCTCTTTTACAACACTCAGCTCAGGGTAGGGGGAGGGTTTGGCGGAATGACACGGATTCGTTGTGACGTCAAGACACAACAGCGTCATTCTGTGAAACTCCGCTCCCCCCCCCCCCCCCGAGCGAAGCGTTATGGAAGAGGGAGGGGGGGTAGCAGAATTGACCCCTGACAATCTGTGGTGCAGTGCTTATGGCAGAAGATATGCCAGTGTTTAGTTCTTCCTCTCTTCTATTGTCTGTATTGTGAATTTACCTTTCATTGCAGCAACAGTGAGGGACCCTTGCTTACAGTATTACCGCTTCCTGGTAATTATAAGGGTAGGATGGTGAGTGTAAACTATTTTAAACAGAGGTACTGTACTTTCATATCACCTCAGTAACATTTCTTTAAAAAACTCTTAAACGACAATGGAACATTGACAATAAACATTACCCTTGGCAACGAGCATGGATCCCAGAGCATGAAACCCCTGGCAACAAGCATGACACCCAGCACATGAAACCACTAGCAACGAACATGACACCAAGCGGATGAAACCTCTGGCAACGAGCGTGACACCCAGCGCATGAAACCACTGGCAACGAGCATGACACCCAGCACATGAAACCCCTGGCAATGAGCAGGTAATTTAAAAGTAATTAGAAGCTTTACTGAAGGGCATTATGTATCACTGGCATTGCAGTGTGTGGCATTATATGGTGCAAGGGGCATTACTGTGTGGGGCTTAATATGGTGGAATTTTTTTTTTTGTGGTGGCTGAGGTCTGTTGTTGCAGGGTCAAAGACTGTGGTGTGAGGTAGTCTTTTCCTGCGAGGCCACGCCGATTTTAGTGAGACCACACCCCCTTGAGGGGAGCACGTGCACCTTTTTTATGTCTATGGGGGATGCGCATTTGTTACTGTTTGCACTGGGAGCCAAATTATCTAGAAACAGCCCTGGATAGCAAAATCTGTGACCATCTCTGAATAACCCTCAACATGCAAAAATTAAAGACACGACACCTCTTGTAGAAACTCGGTCCCGATAAATGTACCGTATGGTGTATGCCAGTATGAGGACACATCTGCACTCTATTTCCCACAAACATATGCAATGTGCTATCTCTGAAATGGGCAGATCAGGAAGGGGTTTTTCAGTCCTTCAACTGAGATAGAGCCCTAAAGATATATATCTGGAACGAGACACCAACTGCCAGTGAGCCTTTAGGCAACACTAGTGGCGGAACTAGCGAGCGGTGGGCCCAGGTGCGACAAAATGCTTTGCCCCCCCCTCATCCCATCCTAGTCCACCCCCTCACCCCTGGAGAGTATCTGGTGAGGGGGACCTGCTCAGGGCCAGAGAAATGGATACCTAGCAACAGTGCTGTAACTAGACATTTTAGCACTGTGTGCAAGAAACGGCATCAGAGCCCCCACCCCTGCATGCAAACAGGGGCAGTGCGCGCCGTAGGCGCGTGCAAAAATACATAGGAGCGTGGCTTTGCAGGGAAGGGGTGTGGCCACAAAATAATACCAATTCATAAAACGGTGCACAGTAGTCTCCATTATTCAAATTACGCCGCACAGTAGTACCACTACACCAGGTAGAGACCCTTTTACACCTTACGGCGGACAGATTCCCCTTTTTACACATTACGGCAGACAGCGTCCCCTTTTTACACATTACGGCAGACAGCGTCCCCTTTTACACATTACGGCAGACAGCGTCCCCTTTTTACACATTAAGGCAGACAGCGTCCCCCTTTTTACATATAACGGCAGACAGCGTGCCCTTGTTACACAGCGGCAGACCGCATGCACTTTTTACACATAACGGCAGACAGCATGCCCTTTTTGCACATTAAGGAAGAAAGAAAGAAAGAAAGAAAGAATTATACTTACTCTCTTCGCTGGCTCAGGCTCCTCGGTGCAGCTTCTCCAGAGACGGGTAGGAGAGGAGGAGGAGGAGGGAGGTGGAGGAGGGAGCCGCAGCAGCGCAGTGTTATTGGTGGAGGCGCTGCTGTTGCTGTCCCTCTCCTTCACCATAGGCTGTTCTATGCCGCTGTGAATGCTGGGATGCGCTTCACAGCGGTGGAAGACAGCCTATAGTGAAGCAGAGGGACAGCAGCAGCAGTGCCTCCACCAGTAACAAAGCGCTGCTGCGGCTCCCTCCTCCACCTCCCTCCTCCTCCTCCTCCTCCCCCCGTGTCCGCTGCGCTCTTCTCCTCTCCGGGCGGCTGTGTGCTGCGGGCAGCGGTTGCCCGCAGCACACAGCGGCATGTAATGAGTCAGTTTGACTCATTACATGCTTTGGGCCCCTGGACAGTGGCGGGCCCCAGTGCAACGCACTGGTTGCACTGGCGGTAGTTCCGCCTCTGGGCAACACATCACACAACCTAGGATCTGTCTAGGTGCTTGCATTTATAAGCTAGAATAAAAATACGTGCAATTTTGTATTTTCAAATGTTACGTCAACCTGTTAGTGCTACAGGTTCAATTACATATTTATCACTCTTTTAAGTTCAATATGATACGTATATTCGTTTTCATATTGTAAATCATCCCAGAGTTCGCTTGTTCTGAAAGCGCTAATCATGTAGACAAGAAAAGAATAAGGACAGCCTTAAGGTCAAATCTATGCTAGACTTAAATACAAAAACATATAAGAACCCCACAAGTCATCTGCAACAAATGTAAGTGTAAAAACGCTGCCTACAGTAGATCCCTTGTCAGAGAGAAGTGATTGTGCATTTCTGTATTGCGAAGTGAGAGAACAGCTCCTACTGTATATGCACGGCTCAGCTGGGCTGTCCCTTATGCACAGCACCGCCCTCTGGTGGAGCTTTAATAAATGGTTTAAGGGTTGAGCAAAGCTCATTCAGGTCTGTTAGGATGTGAAGACGCTCAGCCAGTGGTGTATACTGTACCTTGGTACGGGGCTGTTAAACAGCTTGGAGCATGTAAAAAAAAACTGGAAGATTTCTTCATACATACTGACTAGGTGAGTGTGATAAACTTGTCAATCTGAATTATTCTACTGCTCAGCATGTTTGATGCTGCAATTATTCACTTTTTTATTTGGTTTAATTGCTAGATCTGCATGAGCCAATTCGTTTTACTGTTTAACACTATTGAAGTCACTTCATATGTTATATGATATCGTAGGTTATGTATATGGCTGCAAGTTGTTAAGTCACAATTGTATTGATAGCTTTACCTACATAAACTAAATGTGAAATAATTTGTACAAAAAAGCAAAAGTTGTTTTGATGGTATACATAACATAGATTTATTATATACACATTTTATACATCAGTTAGCAAAGTGTTTTAAATCGCTGTTAGCCAGCTGATGTTTTATTCATTTGATTTTGTTTGAGTGGATGCAGTCTTGAAAATATTAATATTACAGAGCTGTTTTTGGCATTAGAATTCTGAATTGGATTTAAGTAAAAGGATATTTCATAAGAGGCTACTGGGTCAAGAGAGCACTGGATGGAAGTCTACTGCAGAACTGTCATGATTTGTATCTCCTTGTAACTTTGCATTATCTGGTTCTGTTCAGCGTAATAGTAACTGTTATAGCAGAGAGATTACAATTAGATCAGACAACTACAAAATAAAATGTTTATATATATATATATCTATATATATATAGATATATATATAGATATATTTTTTTTCCATATAAATATAAACCTAAATTTTGTTGCTGATCATCATATTGCTATTTTGCTGTTTTTTACCGATGATCACTAAGAAGACGTTCGCTACAGTCTATCACAGGAGACAGTCTTTAATGTGTCTCATCCCAGCATGGTCAATTAATATGCTATTGCAGGTATCATGTGTACAGTTATCTACATCCCATTCAACAGTGTATGCCACACCAGAGACAGGAAATTATAGTGTATTTTCCCACACAGTTCTGTTACAAGCAACCTGTTTTTATTCCGTCAGTAATATATACCATTTTTCTCTTAGCTTTTCTGTCATGGATTTTCTAAGACTGCTCCAATTTTTGCTCCTTGAACTCAGTAAATGGTTTAGATTTTGTCTCTGAGTATACTGACCTGAAACACCTAAATTAAGAAAAGAGATGGAATCAAACACTTGTTTCCTAGGATTTAACATTTAAAAATAAAGTGAGAAATTGTTTTATTCAAAGTAACTAACACCAAATCACATGGATGGTTAATTATTTATTAAATATTAATAAGGCACATTTGTTTGAAAATTTGTGTCTACAACCAGGTGTGTGCATTATGGGACACATATACACAGATGGGCACACATACATTAAGTTATTATTTTAAAACATACAGATACTTAAAATAACACACACATCATTCCTGAACTGGTTGTTGAATGTGACACACAGGCAGGGGCGGATTGGGAACAAAAAGTGGCCCTGGAAAAATTTGTACTAGTTGCCCCACTTGGGCAGCACCAGAGGTGTAAGGTCTAGCCATGGGCCATGGCAGCAGCACCCTCCCCCCAAGACTTTCCAGATAGTGGGGATGTCCAGCATCAAGGGGGAAGTTAAAAGGAAATAAAATTAAATATTATGAGCACATTATATGATACACCCTCAGAATTTAGGAAACGATATCATTCTTTAGAAAGATATATTTTCTTGCTTATTACACCAACCGTATCCCAATCACTAGTCACTCAATCTTATATGTCAGCCAAGCAGACAAACAGAGCATACACTAGATCAGGGGTGGCCAGACTTTTGGAGTCAGCGATCTACTTTGAAAGCTGAAAAGCTTTTGTGATCTACTTAGGTGGAATAATAGCGCGTGGCATAACAAAAAGTGGGCATGGTATAACATAAAAAGGGACGTAGCCTTGCTGCAGAGAGTGTAATGACTGTCTCGCACGAAATAACACATTGGCCCCCACACAGAGCCGGCCTTAGGTATAGGCAAACTAGGCAAATGCCTAGGGTATTTGGTATGCTTAGGGGCACCAGCAGCTTCTGCTGATTAAAATGATATGCGGCATGCCTATATTCTGTGTGTTACTGCATACGAAATGCTATGTTACAGTGTATTCCTGGAAATCACTGTAATGTATGCAGATACAGCCGCAGTCGCACACAGTATATAGGCATGCTGCATATCATTTTAATCAGCAGAAGCTGCTTGTGCATCCTAGCCACATAGTATGCAAATAATATGATGCATTTTCATAAACAAAAGGCGCCCGACGTTAGCAGAGCTGCCAGCTGACTCATGCCAGGCATCTCCTGCAGAACTAGCGGCGGTGCTAGGGGGCACCAGCCAAAATCTTGCCTAGGGCATCATATTGGTTAGGGCCGGATCTGTCCCCACAGGTAAAAAACTCAAACACATATGCCCCCACAGTGCCAGATACAGATATGCTCCCACAGTGCCATGTGCCCACAGTGCCAGATATGCCCCCACAGTGCCAGGTATGACCCCACAGTGCCAGATACAGATATGACCCCACATTGCCAGATATGCCCTGTCACAACTGAGGGCCTGAGCTGACGGAAGGCAGCCTCAGTTGTAGGGGCTGAGATGTACCGGAACCTGGGAGGTTGTATCAGACCCTGGACATGTAAGTAACATGAAGAGAAACCGCCCGAAGGCGTGACCACGACAACTTGAGTAAAAGTCAATGATATTTATTTATGACAAACTCCATGCATCACAGTAGCAGTAAAAGGTAACATAAAAATCAGCAGAGAAATAATAATACAGTTCCTGGGTACTACAGGGTGGCAGGGGCCACAGAGCTCTGGTGGTATGAGACAGTTCTTATTATCTGCAAGTTGGAAAGTCCTTACCAGGCTCAACTGTAGCAATGAGGAAAGCCCAGGGTCGTACCAGCTGGTGTTCCAGGGAAAGCTGGACTGCTGTAGATAAAATGCTGCTGTGGGTACTGGTTAGAACCAGACAGGTGTTGGCACGGAGTGGATACTGGCTGGAACCAGTTAAATAATAAATAAAGCTTGAGAGCGATGCAATGTAGATGAAATGTAGAATTTGAGAGCGGAGAAATAATAATACCGGTGGAGAGTGGTAAACTGCAGAAAGGACACCGGCCCTTTAAGAGAAGCTGTACACTGCTGGAAGCTGAGCTGGAAGCAGGTGATGTTGTAGCTGGAAACAGGTGAGTCCAGTATGGATCGGAGAGTCAGGCTACACCGCAGATGGAATGCTGGTGCGGGTCTCTATAGCAGAAGTCTGGAGACAGGAGCTGGAACCTGGAAGACATTCACAGAAGAGAGACAAACTGGAACTAGGTTTGACAACCAAAGCACTGACGCCTTCCTTGCTCAGGCACAACCTATTTATACCTGCAGCAAGGAAGGCGTTGGCTAGGCAATTATGCAAATTAATAATACTGACAACGGATTGGTAGGAATGATCAGCTGACAGAATCCAAGATGGCTGCGCCCATGCAGACACTTGGAGGGAAGTTTGGATTGTAATCCATGTGGTCTGGAAAACAGTAATGGCGGCGCCGGCCACCGGAGACAGGAGACGCCAGGCTGACAGATGCACATCCGACCACGCGGACACAGCGGAGGCCACGGCTGACGTAATCGCCACTCTGAATGCAGAAGCTCAGGGACGGCGGCGGAGGCCGCGGGAGACGCCATGCCAGATGTATAAGGCGTTACTGTGACTGCGTCCAGAGAGACAGGAGAGGATGCGGGAATGTGCACATCAGGATAACAGATGGGATCCGGTCCTGGAGCGCTGAGCCAGCCTTAGGAGGCATCTGATAGGTAAGAAATGGCGTCCAGATACCCGGATCGTGACATGCCCCCACAGTGCCAGATACAGATATGCCCCCACAGTGCCATGTGCCCACAGTGACATGTGCCCACAGTGCCAGATATGCCACCCTGCCTCTCAGTCTGATCTCCGCGGTGACGGCAGCGTGTATATCTCAAATCAGGCGTCGGTCCGCGAGCTCTGATTGGCTAACGAACCGGCGCCTGATTTGAGCTATACACTCCGCCGTCACGGCCGGAGACCAGACTGAGGGGCAGGGCGGCAGGCAGGAGAGGCGCGGCTTCGGGTGGATGGGCGGCGGATCGCGATCGACTGTTTGGCCACCCCTGTACTAGATCATCTGCAATCACAGGCTAAGTGGCAAAGTCATTTTCATATATGCAAATTATTTTGCATCTTATTCATTATGTCTATAAAAAGGACCACATGTCCTCAAACAAAACAGGCCCCTCCGGTGCGTCGGCCCACCGGGAATCTTCCATGTGCGCCCTATGACCAGTCCGCCTCTGCACACAGGCAATATTAATTAAGTACGCAGACATAATAGTATGAATTGTGAGCTTAAGCCAGGAAAGCACTATCCAATTATTGGACCAATCAGCTGATAATCGTCTGATCGGCTCAGTAATTGGATCAGTGGAGTAAGTTCATACCAGTTGCCAAGAGGCGAAATAGAGCATGGCGCATTGCGATCACATTACTTCTCAGTGATCTTTGGGATTGGCGTCTATCAGAACCACTGTCCAGGTGTCTCACCAATGGTACACCTGGTACATAAAGATTGCTGCGAATTGCAGTGGTACGGAATGTTTATTCTCAGGGGCTAGTCGCAAATGATAAAAAATAGAGCCCTAAAAGTTTTTTTTTTAACAATTAGTACACACATTGACCCCCACAGAAAAAACACACACATTGTCCTACTCAGGAAAAAGCAAACAAAAACACATTGTCCCCTAGTGGAAAAAAATTGAACACGTTGCCCTCAGTGGGAAAAAACCCACACACATTTATTGCCCAAGCCATCTCACAGAAGACTTACGTCACAAGAAGATAAGAGTCCCTTGCTGCCCTCAGACATGGACAGCACCTGCAGTCCAGCAGCAGCAACATCAGTGCAGATTCCACTTCAGGGCTCCGAGTGGGCAGGAAGGCAGACATCATGACCTAGCATGTCAAGGCCAGGGCAGAGAAGTTTGAAGTGGCGGTGCAGCTGGCACTGCAGTTGGCACCAACACTGCCAGTCTTGATCAGTAGAGTGTTCCGGTGGCCTCCACACTGTCCCTCAAGCTGGCACTGATCCTCAGTTCCCCCCTTACAGCTGCGGGAGTAGTGTGTATGCAGGAGCGTTAGAGCTTTGAAGCTAATAAATGGCTTCAAGTGCTCTTGGAACACTCAGATCGGGAGAATGATATGCAGATGTGCTCAGCTCAGCTTTAATGCTATTTGCGGAAATCGCTGGTCATTTGCCACAAATAGCGTGCCCGCGAACATTCGTGAACACTGCACATGCACCCTCGATCCATAGGACAGCTGTCCTATGTCCTATGAACGGGTGTGTATTATTGCATTCATGGCAAATTTGCACCCACGACTCATTCGCAAAATTAATGAATGTGAACACATCCGTAGCATGTACTGCATTCCCAATCCCATTAAGATCACAAGAAAGAACACACTGAGCAAGAAATTGCTCAGTGTGTACAGGTGCCCTTCGGATCGGAGCATTTATCGAATTGGAACACACTATCTGATAGATGGTCATTCTGAGTTGATCACACGTAGCAACTTTTTGCTGCTCGTGTGATCAACTTGACGCCGCCTATGGGGGAGTGTATTTTAGCATAGCAGGGCTGTGATCGCTTGTGCAGCCCCGCTATGCTAAAAAAGTTTCCTGCAAAACAAGACCAGGGTCAGACACTACTTACCCTGTGCGACGGATCCAGCAACGAAGGTCCCAGGATTGACGTCAGACATCCGCCCTCCAAACGCCTGGACACGCCTGCGTTCGGATCTCCACGCCCGGAAAACGGTGAGTAGACGCCCCGGAACGCCTCTCCGCTGTCAATGTTTTTGCGATCGCGCCAGCGATCACTTTCTTTTTTCTTCCGGTTATTGCCCGCAACGACAAAAAGAACCGCTGCGAAGAACCGCTGCGTATGAACGGGTCGGAATGATCCCCAGTGTATACCCAGCATAAGTGCACAAATACTTGCAAATCAGATGGAAACACAGACTATCCAGGGGAGTGGGAGTTACAAATGTTTGCATGGGGAAGCCTATATTGTAGCAAAACTTGTACCACCACTATACCTGTCCCTTATTGCTGCCTAAGGCTGTAACAGGGCCAGTTCTAGACCAAGTTGAAATCAGGGTGAAAAGTTCCTTTTGGTGCCCCCCTTGGTAGTTTCCCTGAAACAGGGAACCTCTGAAGAAATTCATCCTCTCAAGGCAGTTGGTATTTACTATTCATGGTCTAGAAGATGTCTGTTTGTGTAGGAATATAACAAATGTCATCATGATACAACAATGGTTCAACCAGCCTCCTACCTCCTGTGTCACTCTAGCCTCCTGCCCTGTGTCTCTTCAGCCCCCCATCACTCCAGCCTCTTGCCACGTCACTCCAGCCTCATACCCTCTGTGTATCTCCTGCGCCTTGTGTCACTCCAACCTCCTACCCACTGTGTCACTCCAGCCTCCTACCCCTTGTGCCACTCCAGCCTCCTGCCCCCTGTGTCACTCCAGCCTCCTGTCCTGTGTCTCACCAGCCCTCCATCACTCCAGCCTCTTACCCCTGCCTCTTGCCACGTCACTCCAGCCTCCTACCCACTGTGTATCTCCATCATCCTGCCCTCTGTGTGACTCCAACCTCCTGCCCCACTGCCGAGATGCCAAACGCATACCCCCATAGCATACCTCTCTCCAGGATAGGCTGATTTCTCTCTGTTTGCAATGTTCTGTCTCTCTGTACATACTGTAATTTTCCTATGCCAACAGCTACCTCAAAGTGACACAACTCACTCCTATATCCAATGTCCACAATATATTCTTAGATATCTAAGATGTTACCTCAAAATTGCAAAACCTTGTGGAACTTGTTTGTCTGATGAAGAATGATTTTATTAAGCCAAAGGGCAGAAAAGAAACATTATTTTAAAGACATATTCAGAAACACAGATATAGAACACCAATATAAAATGCAATGCTATTCTTGTGTTCCATATCAAATACAGAGCGCATTCAAGTGACAGATATAAAATTCAGAGATCACTCTAGTGACCTCTATACAGTAGAGCATTCTAGCCAATACTGTACAATGCCAACCCTCTTCTGGAGATCACTGTACATTGAAGATATCAGATCCCTGGTGGCTATGCCATTCAGAACCTAAATTATTTGGTGGCTATATAACATATAAAGCAGACCCCAGATTTCTGATGGTGATAATACAGACACAATGGGGGAATGTAATAGGGTGTGAGAATCAGGAAGTGAGACTCATTTACAGGTTGATTTTGCCATGTAAATGATTGCCAATTTAAAAAAACAGAACTCTCACAAAATATCTAACTTTCTGATTCTCACACCCTATTACATTCCCTCTAATAGCTGTGGTGGCATCACAATATAGACACAAAGGGGTATATTTACTAAAGTGTGGATTTATAGAAGTGGATTATATCTGTAATCGTCTAAAAGGATGATTGAGTAGAATCATAAGTAGCTATTGGCAACATTTCCATTACTATAAACCTGCACTTTAGTAAATATACCCCCAGATTTTTTAGTGTGATACAATGCGGACCCTAGGTGTCTGATAGCATTCCCCAATAGCTTACTTAGGGGTCTATTTACTAAGCCTTGAATGGAGATAAAGTAGCTGGAAATAAAGTACCAGCCAGTCGGCTCCTAACTGCTATGCCACAGGCTATGTTTGAAAAATGACAGTTAGGAGCTGATTGGCTGGTACTTTATCTCCAGCGACTTTATCTCCATCCAAGGCTTAGTAAATAGACCTCTTAGTTCCTTGATGCATTGTGGAGAAAGTGCTGGGAATATATCAAATGTAGTAGATAGCACTTATTATTGATTCGATCGCTATTCACCAGTCACTGCAGAGAGCTGTCCAGGGGAGAATCCAGAACAAAATGACAGGGGGACACCATGGCAGGAGGGAGGGGATTGCACACGTTGAACGGTCCTGAGAAAGTGGGTGTGGCCTCACAGAAAGGGGCTTGGCCTCAAAGGGAATGATGTATCCACAAGCCAGTGGGTGACAGGAAAGGGTTACATGGGGAGGCAGATAGTGACGGGGAGAGGGTGACCGGAGGGTGTTGGGGATATAGTGACAAAGGAGAGAGGCAGAGGGTGAGGCAGTGGGTGACGGGGAGAGATATGAAGACATGGAGAGGCAGTGGATGATGCAAGGGAGAGGCAGAGGATGACAGGGAGAAGGTGACAGGAAATGCAGTAAGTGACAGAGAGAAGGTGATTGGGAGAGATAATGGGAGACGCCAGGTAGAGGGTGAATGGGAGAGGCAGTGGGTGATATATATGGGGCACTGGGCTGGATGGGAAGGGTGGAGGGGGGAACACTAGGCTGGAGAAGGGGGTACACAGGGCTGAATGAGGGGGAGACACATAATTGACTGGCTGGGGGGGGGGGGGGGGTTCTTGCTGAGGTGCAGTGGACTGGTTGGGGGAAAGAACGGGGGTGATAAACTGACCTGGCAGGATAGGAGAGAATTTGTGAGGGGCACTGGACATGATGGGAAGGGGCAGCGAGATAGGGATTTGGAGGGTGGAACACTGGGCTGAATGAGTGGGGATTACTGTGGACTGGCTGGGTGGGCAGTGAGATGGACACTGACGGCTTGTGGGGGGCACACAGGGAATTACCGCTACTCACTGATTTACCACTCCATACCCCCACAGTGGTAACTGACCCCTCCCTGCTGCTGCCCTGCACTGAGGATGTTGCCCTGCCAAGGGAACTGCTGTCTGGTTCCAGCCCTGAGAAGTTTGGGCGGATGGTACCAGGGGTAGGATGGGGAGCGCACATCCTGTTCTTTTTCATAGGTGCATACTGTGTTGTTGCATTATCAATTAAAAAAAAAAAATCTCCTAAATGATGGGGGAGATTAGGGAGTTTTCTACTAGGCATTAGAGATGTGCACTTGAAATTTTTCGGGTTTTGTGTTTTGGTTTTGGGTTCGGTTCCGCGGCCGTGTTTTGGGTTCGACCGCGTTTTGGCAAAACCTCACCGAATTTTTTTTGTCGGATTCGGGTGTGTTTTGGATTCGGGTGTTTTTTTCAAAAAACCCTAAAAAACAGCTTAAATCATAGAATTTGGGGGTCATTTTGATCCCAAAGTATTATTAACCTCAAAAACCATAATTTCCACTCATTTTCAGTCTATTCTGAACACCTCACACCTCACAATATTATTTTTAGTCCTAAAATTTGCACCGAGGTCGCTGGATGACTAAGCAAAGCGACCCAAGTGGCCGACACAAACACCTGGCCCATCTAGGAGTGACACTGCAGTGTCACGCAGGATGGCCCTTCCAAAAAACACTCCCCAAACAGCACATGACGCAAAGAAAAAAAGAGGGGCAATGAGGTAGCTGTGTGAGTAAGCTAAGCGACCCTAGTGGCCGACACAAACACCTGGCCCATCTAGGAGTGGCACTGCAGTGTCAGGCAGGATGGCCCTTCCAAAAAACACTCCCCAAACAGCACATGACGCAAAGAAAAAAAGAGGGGCAATGAGGTAGCTGTGTGAGTAAGCTAAGCGACCCTAGTGGCCGACACAAACACCTGGCCCATCTAGGAGTGGCACTGCAGTGTCACGCAGGATGGCCCTTCCAAAAAACACTCCCCAAACAGCACATGACGCAAAGAAAAAAAGAGGCGCAATGAGGTAGCTGTGTGAGTAAGCTAAGCGACCCTAGTGGCCGACACAAACACCTGGCCCATCTAGGAGTGGCACTGCAGTGTCACGCAGGATGGCCCTTCCAAAAAACACTCCCCAAACAGCACATGACGCAAAGAAAAAAAGAGGCGCAATGAGGTAGCTGTGTGAGTAAGATAAGCGACCCTAGTGGCCGACACAAACACCTGGCCCATCTAGGAGTGGCACTGCAGTGTCACGCAGGATGGCCCTTCCAAAAAACACTCCCCAAACAGCACATGACGCAAAGAAAAAAAGAGGCGCAATGAGGTAGATGTGTGAGTAAGCTAAGCGACCCTAGTGGCCGACACAAACACCTGGCCCATCTAGGAGTGGCACTGCAGTGTCACGCAGGATGGCCCTTCCAAAAAACACTCCCCAAACAGCACATGACGCAAAGAAAAAAAGAGGCGCAATGAGGTAGCTGTGTGAGTAAGATAAGCGACCCTAGTGGCCGACACAAACACCTGGCCCATCTAGGAGTGGCACTGCAGTGTCACGCAGGATGGCCCTTCCAAAAAACACTCTCCAAACAGCACATGGTGCAAAGAAAAATTAAAGAAAAAAGAGGTGCAAGATGGAATTGTACTTGGGCCCTCCCACCCACCCTTATGTTGTATAAACAGGACATGCACACTTTAACCAACCCATCATTTCAGTGACAGGGTCTGCCACACGACTGTGACTGAAATGACGGGTTGGTTTGGACCCCCACCAAAAAAGAAGCAATTAATCTCTCCTTGCACAAACTGGCTCTACAGAGGCAAGATGTCCACCTCATCATCATCCTCCGATATATCACCGTGTACATCCCCCTCCTCACAGATTATCAATTCGTCCCCACTGGAATCCACCATCTCAGCTCCCTGTGTACTTTGTGGAGGCAATTGCTGCTGGTCAGTGTCTCCACGGAGGAATTGATTATAATTCATTTTAATGAACATCATCTTCTCCACATTTTCTGGAAGTAACCTCGTACGCCGATTGCTGACAAGGTGAGCGGCGGCACTAAACACTCTTTCGGAGTACACACTTGTGGGAGGGCAACTTAGGTAGAATAAAGCCAGTTTGTGCAAGGGCCTCCAAATTGCCTCTTTTTCCTGCCAGTATAAGTACGGACTGTCTGACGTGCCTACTTGGATGCGGTCACTCATATAATCCTCCACCATTCTTTCAATGGGGAGAGAATCATATGCAGTGCCAGTAGACGACATGTCCGTAATCGTTGGCAGGTCCTTCAGTCCGGACCAGATGTCAGCATCAGCAGTCGCTCCAGACTGCCCTGCATCACCGCCAGCGGGTGGGCTCGGAATTCTGAGCCTTTTCCTTGCACCCCCAGTTGC